>NW_027509192.1:2325000-2400000 GCF_051911475.1 Siphateles boraxobius
TGGCTGTCAGTCGTATTGTTGACTAAAGGCCGGAGCGGCACTGGCCCCCTGAAGCGTCCACCTGATATAGCAGCGCAAGTTCACAGACATGGACGTTCAGTCCAGTCCAAACTAAAACTTCAAACTGAAACTTTGATGGATGTCCCTTCTGAAAAGGCCTGCATGTACAATTCCCAAACTAACAGTAAGTTCAAAAGTAAGGTTCCCAGCAGGGTTGTGCACTATTCAGAACTAAATTGAGAATGCATTTTAAATCACCCATTTTAAAACTGAACTTTACTTCATTTCCCAGAATGCATCACCTGTGTTGAATACCTTTGACTTCAGTAAATACCTCTTCCTTGTGAATTGAAATGGAGCTAATTCTGAATTTTCCACAACCCTGGTTCTCACACATTTCGACCAATGAATTTGCACGACTCTTTTTTGTTTGTTTTTCAGGATAAGGATATTTGAAAAAATATTTGACAATGAAAGTAAATAATTTGAATATCTCATGAAATTATTTAGCCAAACATTTGATTCATTTTGATGACTTTTTCAGGTCTACATTATTAAAATTGCTTTTCATAAATACCAAGTTCTGGCATGAAACTCTAGATGGCGCATGCTTATAGGTCCTTAACTCATTTGGTAGCGATCACAAAATCATCTACATAACGCAGCTGATTGGTTGCTGATGCATCAGCGGCCAATAAGCTGTGGCTCAACATTCAAATACCGGTAGTGTTGCTGTTTTCAGTCTGCAGCGCGCTTTCAGAAACCCTCCAGCTTCCCCAGCTCCACCTGTATAGATCTGCTACGGGGGTTATTTCATGTATGTACATGAGCAGAAGCAGCAGCATCATGTCTGTGAATGTATTGGCAGTATCAAGTCTCTTTACTGCAACAGCGTAGCAGATCTATTCCGCCAAGACCAAATACACCAACATTGCCATATCCATTACCATGCCAATCTGTCCAAGAGTTGTCAAGACAGAACCGTAGAAAGCCTGTCAAGCTACAAATGAAGCATATGCATTCTCTCGGAATTGAAACCATGGCCTTTGCAATGCTAGTTTTTATTTTTTTATTTATTTTTGCTCTAACAGTTTAGCCATAGTAACTCATTTAGCTTGAATTTTTTATGCTGGTCCAAAATGGTTTGGCGCTGGTCTAACTGGTGTACCAACATTATCTTAAACCTGGCTTGACCAATGAACTGCTACTGTTTAAGCTAGTTACTTGGTGATGTTCACCAGAACCAAACCAGCATAGAAATTCATGCCATTGCTTGTCGGTAACAATAGTACTGGTCTTCCTAAATCTAAACTGCATTGCATACGAAATTCTGTCAATGTCATCCGTGCGGGATTCTGCGATCGTTGCTCTGGTGGGGTGTGGCGGTAGGCTTTACGGCGGCAGGCTTTTAGCAGCCCTCATGAGGGACCGTCTTCCGTCTCACTGCCTTTCCTTCCACACAGTCAAATCTTACAGTTCATTACCCAAACCGAGCTAAAAACGTCCTCGCGCTTGTGTTATGCCGGTCTGAGAGCGAACCAGAGAAAAGAAATGAAATGCACATCAAAGATACATGAGAATGGAGAAAAGAGGAAAGCCGTCTCTTTTAATTTTTAATTCATCACGTGTAATCAAATGTTCGTCTCACAAATACAGCACACAAATGTGAAGGGAGAGAGCGAAGGGGATATAATCAGATTAGTGATGAATCAATATGGGTTTTTCAATGACTGATTCCTAACCTTTACATATGAATCTTGAAAATATGGTTATCTCGGGACCACCAGAGATGCCAATTAGACTCCCTTAAAAAAAACAAAGGTAATTATTTACTCACCCTCATCTCCTTCTAAACCCAAATGATTTTATGTATTGAATGAATTACAATCACTAAGAACGAGGCTTTCAGTCAGGACAAAAACAAAAATTCTGAAGTCAAAATTTGTTATTCATGAATAATATTCACCTCCAGTAAGATCTTACCTGCTGTGACTGAATCATTGAATCAGTGAGTTGAACTCAGTTTGATTCATGAACAAATCACGCAGACCGGTTTTGTGAAACGTTTTTTTTTCTTCAAATGAATGATTCATTCACAAATTGGACATTGCTATTCTCTTATTACCCCTAATAGAGCTAGATGTCAAGATTTTCAATGAATAACTTAAATGTTTCTCAAACAAAGTTATCATACAGTATATATTATTTGAATATTATTGAAATATAGGGATACAATACTTTTATGCTGCTTTTTGAGACCCTTTTTGAAGCTTTGTTGCTAAAGAGATACAAAAACGTTCTCATTTTCTGTTCTGTCACACGAGGGTGAGTAAATAATGGCAAAGTGTTTAGGTGAAATATCCCTTTAAGATCACTTTCCTGATCAAGTCTGAAAATAGAATCACAAAAATGCTAAATGCTTAACCCCAGTATAATAATGTTTCCGTCCACCGATCTGAAGGCAGCCGGACACACACCTGCTCGAAGCTCTCGTGTTCATTGCGTCTCCTGCGGTTGCTGTCATACTAAATAAACCTCATTGTTCCCAGTCACAACATGCCTCCTGTCTGGCCTGGTGTGTGTTTTCCTGCGACCGAGCCCTCCTGTTCCCCCCTGGACTCCATCACGTCGTCTGAGGCCTACCGTACACACAGCGCAGCGGCTGAACATGCCTTATTCATGCCCTCCAGCTCCGAGAAGCTCTAGCTGGGACAAGCCTGAACCTCCATAAATGATGAGCGCTAAAGTCAGCGCTGGTGTAATCCTGCTGTTCCCAGCAGCACCGCCGCAGGGACGCTAAATCATTCACAGCGCAGTGGCTTCGGAAAGAAAAGTTTCTGCTGGCTTGTGGTCTACGGTAAAGTAAAAGATGAAGTTGGCATGACTAGTTTGGTCTTAACTCAAGGTCTTCGCTTGAATTCATGGGCCACTGGACGACATTCCCAGTGGAAACGATCCTGATGCTAGATTTAAGACGCAGCATGTGGAAAAATCTAGCCCATTGTCGAACAGGAATTGTGAAGAGAAGAAAGACAGGAAGTGAGGTCATTGTACTTAGGGAAGCCCGGCTGGGGAATTATATACCTGAGCATAAAGAGTGGACGACTCCATTGTTTGGAGAAGAAGGAAAGACACTTTATGGATTTTCATATTTAAGGACAACACCAAATCTCCACCAACTCTACAAACATATAGTCTTTACTGGTAAATTACAGTTACGATATCATGTGTAAACAGGACTTTTTCAGAAATAATGGTAAATATGTTCTGGCAATTTATTACCAGTAAATTACCGGTATGATTGACATCACAGATTTTACCAGTATGTGTGAAATGTTATCTTACTGGTAAAAAAAAATCTGGTTTGTAATTGGGTCAAATATGGACAAACCCAACCGTTAGGTTCAAAAATATAATTAAAAAAATTAGTCCAGGGTTAAAACAACCCAGAATTTTTTTTAAGGTATATTGTTTGTATGAACAGCACATTTGTGTATTTTACCGGAAAGGTCGTTCTGGTCATTTTTACGAAAATTTACAGTGATTGCTGTGTGATAGGGGCTTTATGATTTTCTCAGATAATGTTAATATTATTTCATATCATTTTCTAGTTCTGTAATTAATACTAAGTATAAACTCTAGAATATTTTATTCTTTAATTTTCCTAATCAAAATGTTGGCCGATACTGATAAGCCAAGAATTGTTTTTATGTCATGGCTAATAACCAATAAATCTTAAAATATATATTTAATAATTCATATTTATATAATAAATATTGCAATTGTATACTATATTATCTTAATAAATTAAAAATACAACACTAAAAATTAAAATCAGTTGTTCAATACTACCTAAAGTGAATTTAGGCATCACAACATTATAACGCACAGTATGAAAAATGGATATTAATTTAGAAATTGGCTAAAGATACCATTTAAAAGTGTTATTAAAATATTAGTGTTTTTAAAGATTAATTGTAAGTAAGCATTTGATCTAAATAGGGGAAATTAGCACATTTAACTGATAAATTGGTACCAATATATCATGCGTTTCTTAATATTTTCCATAATCTTGTTTTGATTAATCAGGCTGTGTGTCACACCTCTCTCTCTCTCTCTTCCAGGTGATTCACCACAGCCAGACTCCCTGGAGGTCAGGTGTCTGGACATGATGTCACACTGCTAACATCATCTAGCCTCTGCTACCTGAAAGTGACAGCTCTTCAGTTCTTCATGGTGAAGAACAGAAAGTCTGCGTGGAAGGTATCAGTTGTGTTTCGGCTCTGAAGTACTGAAGGGGGTCAAGACACTGTTGTGGTGCTTGGGATGCTGGTGAGATGAAGGCTTCTCAGGCCTGAAAACATACTCTGTGCATAGACGTGAACACAAACAGTTATACGCAAGCTTAAGCTTAAGCATCAGAATATATTGCACTCGTAGCGTTTCGAAGGGGTGCTTTTGTAGGTTAAACAAACATGAGGAGTGCTTTCAAAAATAATTTATCACGATTAATCGCATTTAACATAAGTCTGTTTATAATGAATCGCGATAAATATATTACCAATAAATAAATATACCTATTTATTGTTTAATATTTCATGAAAACACAGGATTTATTGTTTATTAATATTACATAATATTCACTTTCACAAAACTACTGCTGCAATCCAATAATTTTTTGCCCATAATATGAATACTATTTAAACATTTCATTTTAATAATAAAGCATTATGTCTTCTCAAAATTTCCAATAGTTGCTGTTTTAATGATAAATCATTATTTCCTCCCATGATAAATTTTTTTTTCCAAAAGTAATTTTAATTATAATAAATTTTTTATTGATTCAATTAATTATTTGATTTAATCATTTGATTTACAGTAGGTGCGTCCCAATTTGCATACTTATGCACTATTGTAGGACGTTTTTAAGTACAAATAGTACGAGTATAGTGTTCACTGAATATTCAAAAAAGAAAAAGTGCACTTTAAATACCCGGATGATGCACTAAATTAATGGAAAAATTAGGAATATTGGACACTTAGCGGAGGGGGAGAGGCAGACTCCGACGATGAATGACAAAATAACATTATAAAACATAAAATTCACACACAACACGGATGAGTACATACTGGAGAAGTATATGCTTACTGCATAGTGTCATTTTGCACCTAGTGTTATTACATAATATTTAAAAAGATACATAAATAACAATAGATAAAACAATGGCATGTTGTTTTGGACCAGCATGGATATTCATGATTTAAACATGTATTTCCATTGCTATTTTCAGCATTTTGGTGTTCTCTTTCTCTTTTCTTCAGAGAGGAGGTGCTGCAGGTCCAAGCAGAGCTGCGGTTTCACCTAAAAGCAGAAAGAGCGTCCCAAAGGTCCCTCGACATCCCCCGCATGTCTCCTTCCTCTTCCCTCCTTCTCTCTCTCTTTCTTTCTCGCCTCAATGAAAACGTCCGATCACGTTAGCCTCATCGCGGTGCTAAAACGCTCTCTCTGCGCCCCCTCTGTCCTCTGCGCTGTTGCGCCCTTATTTCCACCAAACAGAAACACTTTGAAATCTCTCAGAACGGGAAAGATCGCAGGCCTTGCTTCCTGCGCCGGGTTTGTGTTTGATAACGCTCAAGACAACATAATCCTAATAATGACACAAAATGACTCCAGTGATTTTGTTATTAGCTCTAGGATATGGTCACGTTACGGTCATGTTCTGAGTTTTTCTGGGTATTTCCAGATGCAGAGCTGATTAATCAGGAGAGATGATCTATGTGCTCACATGTAAAAGCACAGGGAAGCAGGAATCTGATATTTTTAAAGTTAAAAACTCATGGCACAAAAATATTTACAAATAACCTTTGTGTAAAAATGACAATTGAATCAGCCTTCCTACAATCTCAAATTACTTATATTTGTCTCAATATTGAGAAATAAAATGTGATTCATGCAATTTTATAATACAGTAAAATATTTATATTAATATTTGTTATAATATTTATTGAAATAATACATCTATTCAAAAGGTTAAATATTAATTTAAAAATATATTACACTAAAGCAAGTAATTCTCAACTAAGCAAATATTGTTTAAAAAATGTTTTAATAAGTAAATAAGTAATTTTATAAAGTAAACCGCTATTAATAATCATTACATTGCACCTGTTACGATGCAGCAAGGAAGAAGCGGAGAGAGAATCCAAATGCAAGCACTTTAATAAAAGAAACAGGTAATTCAATGGACTCAGGACAGGAACACGGAACCGCTACCAGCAACATCAAAACAATGACCGACAAACACCAACTGAAGAACAAGGGTATGAATACACAGGCAAACAAGCTAAACAAGATAACAAGGGGGCGTGGCTAATCAGAAACACATGGGGAGACTAATCAACAGAACGGGGAACAGCTGAACATGTAAAGACAGGGAAACACATGACAGACAAGAACAAGGAACAAAACACAACGCCCACACCGTGACATAGTATTTTTTTAAAATCAAATTAAATATTAAAATGATTCATTATATTAAACAAAATTAAACATTAAAATAAACAACTTATTATATTAAAACAATGGTGTGTAGCCATCAAGTAATTCTCAATTAAGTGAACAATTTCAGGTAATTTAGTCCAGTAGTTATTAAATAAATAAAATAATCACCAAACCATCAAAGTACATGCAATAAAATAAATTAAAAATAATAATACAAAGATATAACTAAGTAAATAGTGTTTGAAGTATCTAACAATGGTATCAAGTAAAATATAAAAATAATAAAAATTTAAAAAAATAAAATAAATAAATAATATTTAAATTTGAATAAATTGCAATATCCTCCCAGAGATTACCGTAGTTTTTGTAAAAGGTGCGCATTTTGAATCTATTACAGATGGTCATTTGTGTTACGATAGCCAAACACAAGGCCCCTGCCACTGAATGATAAAGGAATTACAGTGAGTTTGTGTTGAAAGAATGACAGAGACGTGGTTTTCTGATCGATCGCATGAGCTCAGCGAGATCTGGTGCTGCTCTAAAGTCAGAAAACAAACTCTTTCTACGTCTTAAGCTTTATAAATCACTTATTTTGATATGCCAAACATAAGAACAGCCTGTCCTCGACTCGGGTTGTTTACATTCTGTTGGGCTCTCCCTTCTCTCTCTCTCTCTCTCTCTCTTTTTCCTGCCTCCCTTTCTCCACCTCCCCCAACCGTCCCTCCCTCGCTCTGTGGAGGAGGACAATCCACTGGAAGGAACAAGGGACTTGGCCGCAGACCAGAGCAGAAAGAGAGAAATACTGTGGCGTGAAGTTTGACCGAGTGCATGTGCAGAACAAAAGAGGTCACGTGACCAGCGGACTGAATCTGAGGGATGAATAGGGCAATGATTGATAAGGATCACACCTGGTGGAGAGAGAGGGAGCTGTAGCTCCCACATGACGTCCGACGGAGAGAGTGGGGGTCCAACCAGGGGGTCAAGGGCAACATGTTCCCAACAAACACGGAGAGAAAACGATTAACAGGACTTTCACAGCAGGGGAGAAACATGGAGGGAGCTGAGGGGGTCTCTTGAGAAGAAAAATAGCAGGAAAATGACCTCCTTCCTCACAGAGTCACTGAGAGCATCTCCAATGCTCCTAAATATAGTTTGCTGAGAACTTTGGGGAGAGAAAAGAAAAACGTGGGAAATTCCATTCTTTCCCCTTTCTCGGTCTCTTTCTCTCTTAATTAACTTAACTAAACTAAACAGTAATGCATTGTAAAACGTGAATTTGTATTGCTAAAGCAGGGCTAAACTAAACTAAAAAATAGTTGTGCATAAATGTAGAAATTGTATTACCAAGCACTGCTAAACTAAACTAAACTAAACTAAACTAGTTTTTTAAATGTAGAATTTGTATTGCCAAAGCTGTGCTAAACTAAACTAAACTAAACTAAACAGTAATGCAGTGTAAAACTTGAATTTGCCTTGAAGTAGTACTAAACTAAACTAAACTAAACTAGTGCATTGTAAAACTTGAATTTGCATTGCTAAAGCACTACTAAACTAAAATAAAATAAAATAAAATAAATTAGCTCTGTATAAGTTTAAGGTTTGTTCCCAAGCAGTGCTGAACTCAACTGAAAACAGTGCAGTGAAAAATTCTAATAGTAGAACTAAGTTTCAAAAATAGGTGAAACAAAATAATTGAAAATTGTTTAAGAAATGTATAATCAGCCAATTTGACAAAATAATTCAGAGGTAACATTAAGCCTTTATGTAAGTAAAAGTCTCTCTTTCTTTCATTTTCTCTGTGCAGAAGTCCTGTTCTGAGGTCAGTTTCCTGCTTGAACTCCAGTGTCAGATTCATCTCTGCTCCGGCTCCAGCTTTCCCATGACCACATGACCGACACCTCCCCAACCTCCACGTGTCCCCAGTGAGGCTGAACCCACAGAGCCGGGACAGGAGGCGCTGCTGGGGTTCCACCCACAAGTGTCCCGCCTTCCTCTGTGACCCGTTATCCCTGTTTACGGTGAACTGATCCACACACACACACAACACAGCGTGGGAATCCCAACATTTCAGGATAAATTTAGAGGCAGCCCTACACCATGTTTTCCACCAGCTAACATTCTTACACACTGTACGTACAATAATAATAACACTAATAATTTATTGTCATTGCAGTGATACAATGAGATTACATTAGAGCATCAATCGACAGTGCAACTGAATTACAATGAAGAACTAGTCGCTGGATTTGTGTCATTTAATCTATGAATATTCCAGACATGCTCTGGTCTCAAATCTTATCAGCGTTTTTAGGGTATTTCCAAATGCATGAAAGAGTTTGCAGTTAGGAGGAAGTAAACAAGATATCCTCGACCACACTATTCTCCTTTGTTCTCAACGTTTTATTCCGATTTCTAAAAACTAATATTTATAAATCCAGATTTAAATCTTGTGAGCACATAAAATGTGGATGTAGAAGTGTGATGGAAAGCAGAATTATGGCCTTTAACCTTCTCTTCACGTCTATGTAAAATGATCGCTTCACCTCCTCCTAGAGGTTGAAATGTCACGCAGTTCCAGGTCTCAGACGCCATGACCACAGACCCTTGCCCTGACCATCTACAAGCATAAAACACATCAAGAGCTTTCTCAAAAAAGCATGAATCTGTCACAGAGCACTAGCCAGATTAGCTGGCTTCTACACAACATCGTTGAGTCAGCTTGCACAGGAAGCAAAGGCATGTTTACAAGTTCCCAACAAAAACTTCTGAAGAAGTCGCTGGATTCGTCAAAGTTTGTGAGGTTTATGCTGCTGAATCTTTGAAAGTAGACCGGATATGTTGCTAGACTACATGGTTCCTGGCATTGGATGGGGGGGTTTGTTAATCAAGTTAGTATGAGCTTGATTTCGGGAAGAACTGTTTCATCTTTGCCTTATATAAATACAAACTTACAGTACTGCTAACATCCTCAGATTACAGTCTCCGTTTCACTGGCTGTGTTTCCTTTTTGGTGCTTTGAAGAGTCTCTTTAAGATAAGATATCTAAGTGTAGTACGCCCTCTTCCAATCGCGAGCTGCCGTTAACTATTTATAAACTCTGAGAAATGGAAATACTCACTCTCTCCCCTCACTAATGTGCAGAGGTGTAAAGAGTACCTGAAAAAATTGAGTAAAAGTACAGATATATTGCAGCGAAAAAAAGTTAGCGATTCCAATAATTTTCTAAGGCATGTTTATAAAAGCTACTTAAATGTCCTAATTGAACTAAGGTTTAATCCTGGCTTAATCTAAACCCTGTCTGTGAAACCAGGCCCTAAAGTATCTGATTTTAACAGTACTTAAATATTTTACTTGTACTGAATGTAGGCTCAAATATGCACTAGTCCTACAACAGTATCTTACTGTATACCTGTTACAGACGGTGCAATTTCAGCAATCTTATTAGATCATTACAAACCACACTGTATGACATGGATCTGATAAACTTGCTGAAAAAAAGAGGAAGCGAAAGAGGAGAATATGGACACGGTCATCGCTAGGGATTTTGCAAATGGAGCTTGAGGGAAGTAGTTTTAAATTTTAGAGGCATGTCGCGTTGATCAATACGCCATTTCATGTTGCATTTTTTATTGGCTAGTCAGTAGATGTAGGTCGTAGCAGCAACACACTGTGAGATGATCACGCTAAATTTATGACAGCCAGAAAATTAGGCTGTCTTTCGTCTGACAATGGCCATCTTGAATTTCTCTCACTGTCTGATGTAGAACCACCGTTTAGGAGCCACGACCAAAGAAATCACAACGATTGGTAATCTTTGTCTGGGACAGCCCTAAATCGTACAGTGTGTACCGGGCTTTAAGTAGCCTTGTTGACAAGTTTGGATGAGCAAGGGCAAAACGCACAAGATATAATACCTTCAACACCCTGTAGATGGCGATATAACTTCTTTTGTAGTACTGCAGAAAAAGTTAGTTGCCACGCAAAATGTAACGAGTGAGTACATTACTCATCACAAATGTATCAGAGCAAAGAGTATATACTTATTTAAAAATGAAAATGTAGTGAAGTAGAGAGTAAAAGTTGCTAACAGATCGACACGAGAGGTCACTTGCAAGCCCTGCGCTGAAGATCATCAATCAGAGATGTGAAACCATAACACATGCCATCTCTGTTTATATCTCTGTCTCTCGCGCGCTCTTCCCGCTGTCATCTGGATTACGTCTACGAGCTGTCAGTGATAAACCACAGGTCCACCTGAAAATCTCCCCAGCCCTAAACAACTCTCTCCTCTACTCTCGGCATGTTTAGATAACCCCCCGCTCTGAGTTTCCAAACTATTCAGTGTGTGTGAAATTGCAACAAAAACACAATGAAACTATATAATTGGCTGAAATATCTGATGCAACTCAATCGTTCGTCACAGCACTGAAATCCCATCTGTAAAAAACAAACACATGCTGAAGGTTTTGATCACATGATCTCCAGTGTGGAAAGCATTAGAATTGGGTTTTCAGGTTTTTCAAACCAATCAAGAATTCTTTAAAAAAAAATTGTTTAAAAACCTTATCCGAAGAAGATTTTGGGGGTGCCTTCCTGTGCAAAACTCACTGGCACAGTGCTAAACAACACTAGTAAAGTTTGCCATAGGAAGTACCACTAATTAAAATGATTTTCTCATGAAACTCCTTTCAGAGTTCATAGAAAGTCCACACACACAAACGTACACATGACCTCGGCTCTGAAATAGCACCATCTATGGGTCTGAAGCAGCAGATCGGGCAGGAGATCTGATCTGGGGTCAGATTTGACCGTCATACACTAAGGACTGACTCATGAGAATGAAACTTTCTCTCCCTCTCTCTTTTGGTTGTTCATCATGTGGTCTTTGTTTCTCTGTCTCTCTTTGTGTTGCTCTCAGCTGCGGCACAAGCAGTGGGTGGAACTAATCTCATTAAATATGAAAGAACTACCAGTGAATTGAGGAAAGAAAGAGGGAGTGAGAAAAAGAGGAGAGGAGAGGTTACTGAAGGTTGGTGTGTATGTGTGTGTCAATGGTTATGCAGCTCATAAATCTCAACACGCTTCTCCGGATAGTTGCGATAACTTTGAGTAAGTTTGACGTAATCGTGTCGCACTTTGTTTCCTGTTTGGAGGCGTGACTCGGATGACGGACATCTCATTGGACAAATGAGAACTGCAAATCGGATTTATCTTTTTCAATCAGCAGGGAATATCAGCTGATTCTCTCTGGTGTGTTGATGAAGAGTCTCTCCAGTCTACTGTGACCAGAACATCTTAACAAAAAAGAGAAAAGCATTTGGTCTGGTGAACTGGGAAATTTAAAGGGGATATTTTCTTCAACCTGACAGTGATTAAACTGCTGCACGGTTTAAAAATATAGTATTGGTTTAACTTAAAAAAAAAAGTAAGTATACTGGTTGCCTCAGAATTTTGAGTACATTGAAATAAAAAAATTTAATTAATACAATTGATGAGAAGATTGATTTAATCAACAGAAACTCAAAATATTATGTTATCTGAACCATGTGAAATATCTAAGTTGATTTGATAGAAGAAAAAAAAATGTACAGTGTGAATGTTGCTCATGACTCCTCAAATTGCTAACTCTCATTGAAAATAAATAATTTCTAATATTTGTATCTTTCCAAAACACTCTCAGTTTTCTCTTTTGATTAAAAGTATTTTACTTTAAGTTTTTTTTTTTACTATTTGGACTATGCACTATAGAACCTTGTTTCCGTCACAGAATAAAACAATTTAAAAGATGATCATAACTTTTTATCTTGCAATTCTGACTTCTTTTCTTAGAATTGCAACGTAAACTGGCAATTGCGAATTATTCCAATTCTGAGGAAAAAATTTACTGACTTTTTTTTCAGAATTGCGAGTTTATATCTCAATTTATGAAGTCTAAGTTATAACAAGTTATAAAGTCGAATTGCGTGATATAAACTCGAAAAAAAGTCAGAACTGTAAGATAAAAAGTCGCAATTAACTATTCTATTTTTTTATTCTGTGGCGGAAACAAACTTCCACCATACATCAATGATTTATGAAAAAATAGAGCAGGAACATGTACCGTTTAAAAAGTTTGGGGGTCAGTAAGATTTTTTTTTTTTTTTTAAATAACACTTTTATTCATGAGGATGCATTAAATTGATCAAAAGTAAAAATATATATATATATATATAGATAGTGTACCACGATAGTGTAACACAAATCTACATAGGATTCATTTTGATTTCATGTAGGGTCAGAGAAAAAAAAGCCATGTTAATGTATATTACGACTGTTTTGGTTGCATGAAACGACTTAAGATTATAAGAGGACTTCAAATATAACCACTTTAAATAAAACACACACAAAACAAAACCCAGTCAAATTACAGTACATCTAATTCTAAAATAATAAGAAAAACAATGTTGCTAATATGGTTTCTAAGAGTATTCTGTCCAAATCAACCAACATAAACTTTCATATCACTCAAACAAACACACCAAATACCACAATTATAGCAGAAGTGCAGTTATTTACCCGTGCGATATGAATCCGAACACATTGGGCACCAATTATAACAAGCAGAGCTAAAATGGAAATTAGCCGTATATGGACTCAATGACCAGGATGAGGAAGTTGAATCATGGAAATTTGAATACATCATTTTACTTGGGTTGGCAAGAGAGGTTCTTACCTAACACCAGAGGAATGCAGAGAGAGAGAGAGAGAGAGAGAGAGAGAGAGAGAGAGAGAGAGAGGCTATTGACTGTAGTGTTCAGTTTACCATCCGTCTGTCTATTACTCTGAAGCATTTGTAACTGCAAAATCTGTGACCTTTCACCTCTACAGGCAGATTTGTTTGACCTGTGGGGTTCCTGAGATGCTGATGTTTGTCTCGCAGCTGAAATTTATGGTTAAGTTTACTTAGGAAACTACAGCACAGCAACAAACACAAGTGAAATATCCCGTGAGTTTTTTTGTTGCTGGCTTTACATCAGGTGGCAAAACCATATAAGAATACCAAGTCCAAAACAACATGGTAACTCACTTTGCTACTTAAAATTAAGTAAGGCCGGCATACTTGCTCTAAAAGTCTGAAAACTCTCCCATCATGATTAATTTTAGATCCTTATTGTGTCTTAATGCATATGAGAGATGGAGCCGCGTATGTGTGGTTATCCTGCAGGTCTTTCCAGGCTTCGTTTCGGATAAGAGCCATTCCATTGAGCTCCACTTAACAGGTTAAATATTTCATGCTCGCACCAAACTGCCACTTTGAGTTCAGAGATAAAGACGAGCAGCAGTCGCCCTGCAGCTCCCTAAACTCCACAGAGCCTGCAATCATTCAACAACTCTATTTCTATACTTGCTTTATTATGTATTTTCCCCCTGAACGCACTCCTTTAAAAAAAGCTCAAGACTGTAAAGTTTGCTGGTTTGATCCCCAGAAGCGAGAAACGAACATCATTGTGTCCTGGAGCAAGATGCTTAATCTCAGGTTACTCCGGTGAAAAACAGTTCTAGTAATTCATCTCATTAGAATGAAATAAAATAATATGAATTTAAAGTCCCCCTGTAGTCAATAATAGTATCCCTTAAAAATCATCTTTGATCACCAAAATTGCATATTTAAATGTTTTTTCCTTAAAAAAAACATTTAAAAAACTTCATAGCTTAAAATAACTTGAATGTAACTACACCTTTGCCTCATTTAGTATACGTGGTTCTATGAATATGCAAATTAGCCCCGCCTCCACTCATTCACACGCTCAGAGATCCACTGGTTGACCTGATTGGTTACACGGTAGTTACACGACAGTTTGAGACATCAGAAACACCAGCGATTTCAAACCGTGTTTTTGAGACTGTCTTTGGTTCACTGCAGTTTTAAGGAGAAAATACTCAGCAATGGTGTTGACTTATAAATGTGTACATGTTTTGTCTTAAAGCATATTAAAAACACCACACAGACATAAAAAAACATTAAAAGCTTGATTTTCACCATGGGGGACTTTAAGTGATCAAACGAAAGTGTAACAAAGTGCAAGTTCAGGGAAGAAGCAGGCAGGAACCGGCAAACGTTAAACGTAACGTTAATTGTAAAATAAACATAAACAACAAAACATTTATTTTGGAAAAGAAAAAGTGCGCAACTTTAGACTTTAAAGACGACAACTCCTATGATTCCACGTTCTTTCACGATGTCATCAAGTCACGCCTTTGTTATTGTTTTGTATAAGTGGCCTCTAGGTGAAACTTACATACTGTACCTTTAAATCTGCAGAGTGGCAGGTTCTACACACAGCCAGAAACAACACAAGGCTTGACTGACTTTGTTCATTTTGTTCTAATAAATCATTAGTTGTTTTGGTGTTTAATTATGCAAAAATAAGAAAAGTAGATGTGTTTCGTTTTCAACACTGCCAAATGTGTATAAAACTGCACAGCAGCATTTGACAAAGTTTTCTTTCGGTTTTGCTGTGACCTTCGGTTGAGGCAATGCGAGGCGTTGTGTGATGCTGGACAGATTTCGTGCTTATATCATGATGCAATCCTGAAAGAAAAGAAAACTCCTCCACACTGGGATAACTAGCACTTTCCCGGCTGGAATTCCACTCATTATTCATCAACTGCACCACATTCCAGTGCAGTGACATCATAATGAAAGACTCCTCTACAAATCAGATTCCTGCGACATAAACTCTCCTTTCCTCTGATCAGTAAAGGTAAGTTCATTAAGAGACAGATGGAAGAGGAGGAGGAAGAAAGATGAATGGATGCATTTTCAACATGAAATCCAATAATTTTCAAAATTCACACAATGCACAGATTTGTGCCATCTGAATTGTCTTTCGAACAATAAAACTTTATACATCAGTCAGAGAGTGAACTAACATAAAAATCTATTGTCAACATGTAATGGCTGAAATAACTACTGAAATATTGGACATTTTCTCAGATATGATACTTTGCCAAGAGGTCAAAATGGCCGAGTAGTCATTAGTGCTTCCTTTGTTTTGAAATGGATCTATGTTAGGTTTTCCTCTCTGAATATGTGCAGGTTTGAAAGTTTTACGTTCTCTCTCGCACCTAATGGAAGAATTCAGAGGATTTTGCGTATTTCTGGCGCAGGTGAGGTCCTGTCATGAAGCGCTTGGATAATTTAATAACGTTAATATTTCTGGCTTTCTGTTTCTCAGATCTGCTAATACATCCAAACAGGTTTCACATGACCGGTGTGCTTCATGAAACACAATACTGTGGAAAAACATTCGAAAGAAAGACAGGAGATTTAGCTTATTGTGTCCAGCTGTTAGTTTTGGAGATGTGTGAAAATACGAGGCAGAAGATGATATTTCATTGAGAGTTTCACTAGCAGCCAATTAGAAGTCCGATTTTTACAGCATATTCAGCCATAAATCTTTTAATTATTTGCAGGCAGCATGCAATACACATCTCAACTATAGTTTATTGGTACTGACCTCCACGACTCTGATTTGTGGTCACAGCTCATATCAGGACAGATGAATATGGCACCACAACAGAGACTTTTCATCAAACTGGCAAGGAACCTGGTGAAAGATAAGAATTTATGGTTATTTACTGTAGTACGTGTTAAACAATAGCGTCTCCTTGTGGACATCGTTTTAGTATACTATGAAACGATATAGTTGTTAACAGAAGGAATAGTAGGCCTACACTAACGTTACCTGTAGTACCTCATTCCATCATGACCTTATTACGTTGTAGTTATCGACTTCAGTTACTACAAATGTGGTTATTTTTAAATCATTTTGTACATAATGTGCTCAAAGAGTCCTTAAATATTTATTATTTTTAATATAGCAACAGCCGCTCGATCTCGAACGGCGAATCGTCAAAACATAAATTCTGTCATTATTTTTTCACGTTATAATATAGATCCACACACCTCAAACGTATCATATTTTCATTTAAGTATTAGTTTAAAAACATCTTTAACATAGCCGGTAAACTATCCCATTTCCCACCACAGACAGCAGATGGCGCTATCTGCTAGAACAACGGTACGAAGGCATTTCCGCTAATGTCTGTAGACCTCTGAAGTGCAATGGATTGTATTTTGAATCAGTTACATTTAAATCAGTTTTCTGTCAGTCAAATTCAATGACGGCATTTTGTTCAGTAATTCAATTTCACCATGTGTGTGTCCCTCTGGCCAAATAAATAAGGTCAGTTTGACTTTGAACGGTGTGTGTCTGTGCATTTAGTTCAGGGTTTAGTTGCTTGCTGGTAATTTAAACTCTTCATCACTGAGAAATGATATTGGACATATTTTTATTATGAGTTTTTTTTAGTGTTAAGAGATTTTCTCTAAATCACTATCACATGCAGTTGAACAATCGTGATGAAAGGCACACAGATTATAAAAAGACAACAGATTTTGGACTAGGATCAGAGGGATCTTTTAGGTTTAGCAAAATTTGTCTAAAACGGCCAAATTATGCCCAAAATAGTACAGTGTCTTGCACCCATTGTTTACCCGGCTTAAGGAATAGCTGTATATATATATATATATATATATATATATATATATATATATATATATATATATATATATATATATTAATATAAAAAAAACACCAGCTACTTAAAAATTGTATTATCATTGTTAATATTATTATCAAATCTGTAATTCTTGTCTTGTTTTCAAGACGAAATATATAAACGTTGTTAAAATAATATCCATTTAGATGAAAAGCAAAATTACGTAAGATCTAAAAAAGATAGTTGATAATGATTGCGGACAGATATAGTTGTAAACAAGGAATAGTACAGCTGATCTCACATCAGCTGCTGTATTTGAGCACTTTATTTTCAGTGCTGCAGGCTCTGAGGGTCATGTGATGAATATAGGTCAAACGTTCCACATCACTGCAAACACACACTGGAACACATGCAAACTGAGCTCTAGAATGACAAGACTTCTGAAGAAAATGTCAATGGCATTTGCTCATGCAAAAGTTGCCACAATCCTTGGGTGTTATGGTCGGTTGCCAGGGCGTTGCTATGTGGTTGCAAAGGTTGCTTACTGGCCCAAATCAAAAGTGCCCACTTTGCTTTAACAAATTCCACTAATAATTATAATACAGACAGATATTTCACTAATAACACAGATTTTTAGATTTCAGTTTTGACAGAGAACATAGACTAGATCCTGTCCAACTCTCTCTTTCTCTCTCTGTCTTTCTGTTCATGCCACTGATCTAAGGTTTCCTCTCCATGCAAGCAGTTTCCTGGATACATGTTTCCCAGCACACACCGCTGCTGCTCTGCAGGGTCAAAGACACTCTGACCAAACACTGAGAGATAAAATCACATTATAAACCACAGATGCAGAAATGCTTTCTCTCTCTCTCTCTCTCTCTCTCTCTCTCTCTCTCTCTCTCTCTCTCTCTAATGCAGTTCATTTCTCATTGGCTGTACTGCACATATGTAGCCTATACTTATTGTTCTCTGTTTTTATGCTTTGTCCTCCATCATTCTGGACAGGTGTCATCATTCTTGGAGGTGTGGCCAATACAATTATGTGTATTAATATGCAAATGTTGTATGTATATTCCTGTGGATCCCAGCACAGTATCCTCTTATAAATCTCTTCTTGAGAATTACATTTATCGTATGGGTTTGTCTTAATCTGATGGTATTTGTTGTAACTATTTCAATTTCTCCCCCCCCCCTCTCTCTCTCTCTCTCTCTCTCTCTCTCTCTCTCTCTCTCCAACTAACACAACAACAGCAAACAACTACATTAAAGCCATGAAATCAAAATGGACCATTCTTGTTTTTTTCAATGGAATATTGAAGTATTTATTATAAATAATTTTGCCGTGCTCATAATTGTATTCATGTGCCCTCATAATCTATAATCACAATAACTTCTCCTCCCTCTTGCTCTGGCATCTCTTCTCTGATGATGTGTTTACAGGTGCGGGGGCGGGGCAACCTGTCACTCACATGAGATCCACCAATAGCATCCAATCACTTCCAGACGGACAAAATAAAGTCCCGCCCTACATTTGCCCTTGTTTGAGAAGCTGCTTAACTCAGACATAAGTCACAATAGGGAAGAAAGGACTATCGTTACTATATCGTAAAGTGCGATTAATCTTGCTCTATTCGTGTACCACCAGCGCATGCTGGTGACATTTTATTCTTCTATACTAACTTGCATCGTAGCCTACGATTAAATAGGTGTCATCATCGTACAGTCTACATACATGTCGTATGTTCACATAGGCTACTTAACCCTAAGTATGAGTCAGAGCTGAACTCTTCCCGCTCCTTGTTTTGCAGAGATTCAGTCACGCAGAAAAGGACTCCACGAGGGGAAGTATGGGAGGAATTCCCTCGACTCAGCACAAATCTGCCTGTCTAAAGCCCTGCTGTGCAGTTTGGCCTACTTCAGGCTGTGTGGACAGAGCCGGTCCAGAAAAACGAAACCTCTGTTATTCTAGATGTTTACTGGCTTGCTGAAAGGGCACAGAGGCCCGGACATACCCGGAATATCTGTCCTCTCTAAGCGCTCTGTGTTTAAACACAGAGATTAAGGAAAGCAGGGCAGTAACAACATGCTGATTAAGTGCTCAAAGACATTTTAGTGTCAGAACGTCACACATCGGTTCCTGTTTACTGAAAGTTCTGCTTAGCAGCTCTGTGTGTTCATATATCTAATGCCACAAAACAAGAGCCCTTTCAGCATGAGGGAATTCCTTCAGCGCTTGGACCAGAAGATTATGTATAATGAAGGGTCATTCACAAAAAATGTTGATTTTTTTTCCAGCTTTGAACAAAAATCTGGTCACAAATTCACATAAAAAATTATTTTCAAAATTAAACTTAAAAAAAGCTGAAAAGCAGATTTTTTTTATCACCAGTAAAACTGATTCACAATAAAAAAAAAAAAAAAATCAATTAGCCTACTTCTTCAACATGCTGGGAAAATCATCATGGCTGCGTCCAAAATCGCATACTCTCTTGAGTGGGTATTTATTTTAAATAAGTAATTACTTCACGACCGCTAAAAAAGTGTGTGAAGCATGAATGTAATCTACATCCGCCAAGACCGCCATGTTATGATTATCATGTGACCAACCAGCGTCAGTTGCTACGTCGCTTCACTGCCATTCACAAATCTTCTCCCGTGGCCTCATGGGAAAAACAGTATGTGACAAAAGAAGTATGTCTGAATTCACAGTACTCATAAAAGAGAAGACAAAAAGTACCCAGAGGATCTACTTCTTCCGGCAGGATTCTGAGGTGTGCATATGATGGACACTTTACTATCTCACGAGGCCACGGGAGAGGATTTATGAATTAACGCAACTGACGCTGGTCGGTCACATGAATTTCTAACACTGATGTCACCAATGACAAAAAAAAAATTGAAGGGAAAAGGCTTCTTCTTAAATTAATTATATTATTCACAGGTTGATTAGTTTTGTTTTTGGCACACTTGCAGACAAAATACGTGAGTAAGTGGACAAAAGCAACCAGTGCAAATAAAAAAAAACATAATTTAATTTAATTGTTACAAAATGATGCCTTTTAAATTGAGAAAATCTGAAATCTTTTTATGACTAAAAATTCAAGTAACGTCACCTATTTTGAGAATGATCCAGAAGTTACATTTACAAAGTTAAGTTAGAAGTTCTTAACAGACTGTTTCATAATTCAGTGCACAAATCATCAAAAACTAGGAGAGGCAGCATAAAAAAAAGATTATACTTGCTAAGATAGTCATTAAGAGGAGGTTTGCAGACACAATAAGGCCTTATATTAAACTATGATTACACAGATAGACTGGCATAAACTAGCCTGGACAAGCACTAAACTCATAGGTATTTCCAAGGGGAATGAGCGAGAATGTAAGAGAAGTGGGTCTCCGTTTTCTAGAAGTTGATGAAAGACTGAATATAATGCCACTGGACGTTGTTTAAGACAGGAACAGTCTGTATTAATAATTATTCAGGTTTTCATCGCTCAAGCTCCTGTACTGGTCACGTTGTAACTTCCTACCGGGAATCATTTCAATAAACAACACAGTAAAACAGACATTACCGGTCAGCATGGTTCATTTCCAGCCTGGAGACCTTTGAAGTCACACACACACACACACACACACACACACACACACACACACACACACACACACACACACACACACACACACACACACACACACACACACACACACACACACACACACACACACAAACTCACTATCCTATAACCAGTTTAGAAAGAAAAGCAGTCAGCGTGGGAACGTCACCACCGGAAACATAAGCTGAATTATGGGAAACAAAACTTTCTTTTCTCTCTGGGCTTCTGGGTCCAGAGAAATGGCTGTCACTGTTCATGAGGTCCCACACCCTGATCCAGCTCAGTGTGTGTGTGTGTGTGTGTGTGTGTGTGTGTGTGTGTGTGTGTGTGTGTGTGTGTGTGTGTGTGTGTGTGTGTGTGTGTGTGTGTGTTTGTTTGTTCAGACTCGTACATTGTTTCTCCACTTCCTCAGTTTTTCTTTTACTGCACTTCTGATGCTTTTGGTGGAAGTGAGTCTCTGCTGACGGCCCAGGCTGGTGCGTTGAACCGATTCCCACGACCTGCTGCCCTTCCTACTCACACACTCACAGTTTGGTAAAAGATTGTCTGATTTTTTTTCCCGAGCATGGTCTGCAAAAATAGACTCAGATGGGAACATTGAAAAGCCAGGGATCTCAGGACTTGGGAAATGAAGAATACAATACACTAATAAGCATAAATATACATTTATGCTGTGTCTATATATATATATATCAAATCGATTAATTGCGATTAATCGCATCTAACATAAAAGTTTGTATATATGTGTGTGTGTGTGTGTATACTGTATATATGTATATATATATATATATATACATATATATATAGTATACATATACTGTATATATACATACATATACTGTATATATACATATATATATATATATATATTCACACACACATATTTTCAAACTTTTATGTTAGATGCAACAAATTACGATGAATCGATTTGACAGATGTTATATATATATATATATATACACACACACGCACACATATATTTAAAAAATTGTATGTTAGATGCGATGAATTGATTTAACAGCACTATTTTTTATAATTACATATATATGTATGTGTGTGTTATTTATAATATCATATGTATATACTGTATATATATATATATATATATATATATATATATATATATATACAATGCAATTGTACCTTTTAAGACTTCTGAATTTAAATAACATCTGTTATGAAAGGAATGCAAAATCTAGTCTCTAGAAAGTCTATATGAAACCGTAACATGTAAACAAATCTAATGATTTTAATGACCTAAACCCTTCTATAAAGTATGGACAGTAAGTGGAAGTGGCGTGCTGTGTTCTTGGAAACTGTCCTGCATTGAACGCCACAACGGACACTCCGAGCCAGAACAAAAAGTATTAGTGCCAATCAGCTTAATGCCGTACGCCACAAAAACCCTGACACACACTGCACACACTCACTTCAAGAACCTCTGCTCAATGCCAGACACACACCAACGTCCCTAACCATCCGTCAGGGGTTGTAAGTGAACAGAATGTCTTTTATTGAAGTGTGCATATCAGCATGGGTTAGCAACTGATACACCTGTATCTATGTCAGGACAGAATAAACCCAGATGATCACACATGAGGAACAGCCTGAACTCAGCATCACTGGTGAAAGTTCATTCGGCTGGAATGGGGCATTTCAGCGGTGCTTAGAGACCGGGTCTCAGAGACCGGGTCAAAACTCACGGTGAGAGAGCTTCACTGCTGAGGCCTGTATATATAATGCATCACAAAGACATTCTTAATACATTCAAATTGATGTAAAATGCTTTGTTTGTTCATGTAAAGAGATAATAGTACACTTATGATATATTCAGGGCTGCACATAACTTCTTTGGTCTGGTTCTCAAGGGAGAACCTGGAAATGCTGTTTGGTACTCACACTTTACGCTGTACACTTATCCTGCAAGCTGCCTAAATGTGAAATAATACTATTTTTTCACCGTAGAAATTAAATATAGGTTCATCCTTGTTAAAGCTGTATTATTTTATTTATTTTATTAACATTAAATGACACAGACAACAGCAAAAATATTAGGCTGCTGTCACTTTAAGACTGAATGCACAGACCGAATATACTGACACACATCCGGTTTCTTTCTCAACTGTTCACTTATGACATAACCGAGAGAATACTTGCCGAGATGGATATTTTGACATAATTTTGTGTGTATGTGTCTGTTCACCGTTAACCGTCTCTGACATTGTGAATGGCTAACACATATTTAGCGGCTAGTGCATCTGTGCTATCATCTTCTCCAAGTATGAAGGGCATTTTCTCAGTATCACTCAGTTCAATGAATGATGGCATCAATGTTTCAAATCTGGGCAGAAAAGTTTCTCTTACATTGATATATTTAGTACGCTTCAAGTGTGTGAGGCTGCACGCACAGATAACAGTGTGTTATTTTTACCACATTTTGTGCACCCCTGGAACTTGATTCATCGATTTAACACATTTTCTACAGAAGATTTGCGTGGTGATTCACTGTGAAAATTTTGGGTGGTTGCTTGGGTGTTTTGTCTGATTGATAGGATGTTCTTACTGGTAGCTAGGATTTTCTGAGTGGTTGCTAGGGTGATCCGGCTTGAAACTGTGTTGTTGGTTGGGTGATTGTGGTTGCTAGGGGATTACTAGAGAATACTAGGAGGTTGCTAGTGTGTTCCAGGTGGTTTCTAGGATGTTCTAGGTAGTTTCTAGGGCATTACTAGGGAAGTCTAGGTGGTTGCTAGGGTCTTTATAGGAAATTCTGGATGCTTGCCAGGATGTTCTATGTGGTTTCGAGGGCATTACTGGGGAATTCTAATGTACGTACTGTTCAGGTCCAACCCTGATCTAACACACCTGTCTGTAGTCATCAAGTGCTCCTGGTCCAGTTGTGAACTTTGCAGGAAGCTAGATCTCCAGGAACAGGATTGGGCATAATGAATTGGTGATGGGTAGGATGTGTTGGGTGGTTTCTAGAACATTGTAAGCTATTTTCAATGTCCTCAACATGTCACTCTCTTTTTAAACAAATACCCCTAAACAAGGAATGAATAAAGCAGAAATCAGAAGCAGTTTACATGCCATGCCTGTAGTGACAGAGAGAATCTCTCCCTTTCGCCTCTGAGATGATTACCTGACACAGTAAACAAGCATTTCCTGGATGTAGAAGAGTGCCAAAGAGGAAAAGATACAATGGAGCTTTTAATAGATCAGCAAGCTGATGCTGTCCATGGAATAAAACACTCTCTGTTCTCACTGGCCCATCAGCACATGTCCTGCTTGTGTTTGGAGCAGGCCCTGTTTACACCTGGTATTAAGATGAGTTTTGGTTCATCGGATCACAAATGGATGACGATAAATACAGGTGTAAACGGGGTCTAAAACCTTTTGAGAGTGTCCACTTTCAGCTTCTTCCAGAGGTAGCCAAAAAACGCATTAGATCGGATTGCTTTCGTTGTGTAAACGCTCATGTGGTCGAATGTGTTCAAACAGCCACATCAGATTTAATTGTTTGATAATTATTGTTGTTAATCATCTGTCAGCAGCAAGGTGAATCATTACAGCATTATTACAGAAAATGACATGTTTTTGTTGTTTGTTTAGCCCTGGAGGTCTCAGAATGCCTTGTAATGGCAGTTTCAGAGAAACCACACAGACGGGTGTGTGTTACAGGAACTGTAGCGTGATCTGAGCTAATATATGTTTATGTCTTAAAACTTGTTTATTGTTTTCAAAAAGACAGCAACCGAATCAGGTGGTTGCTAACACCACAATTCACTGTAACCGCCAAACACATGATGGATGTTATGCCAGCCAACAAGGACAAATGAACTATGTAATCCAATATGGAACCATAAATAAGTAGATTGCAAAAGTTGCCTATAATTTCTGTGGTTTATGTTCTCATAATGAGATGCCACATGAAGAAAGCTAAGAACCCATGATTAAGTTCTCATACTGCATTTTTTCTCAACAGGTCGGTTGAAGTCTCCACAGAAATCTCTTCTGATAGCATGGAAACAATGCTAAATTCAAATGCAACTAACCATATTATTATGAATAGTCAGGATAAAATCATCTGGAACCTGTTGCAAAACCAGTAGAAAACCCCAGCTCTATGCTATTAAAACGGCTTTCATTGTGATTTAGAACCCAGTTGAGGTTCCATTGCGACTGAAAAGTCAAACCCAGTGCCTTGCAGAGTTCAGATATTGATTGTGTTGTGGGTTCTCTCTGGAGGTCATACACTTCACTCACTGAGACTGATCTTCACCCACCGCTGTGTAACGATCACATCGCCTGGTGTCCGGTTCCTAATCCTTTAATCTTTTGGCCCAGGGTTGTTTCCATTATCAGCTCTTACACAACATAAGTCCTGTCCACACCGTTCCAAAAGTCCTGTAGAGGTTTTGAAAAACAAATAAAAAGGGATGCGTAAGAGTATTTTCAGGTGACTATCTTCAGTTTTATTTCTATGCATTTCTAAGCATTCGTTTATACGATTTGACAGGTTAATTGAGAATGAGATGACTTTAGCACATTTATTGTTCAGTTACGGTTTATAGATAAATTACACGTAAATTAGGTGATTCAGAAACTCTGTTGGTGGATTGTTCAAAGCTAAAAACTTCATTTCCCAGAAACCCTCAGTGTCGTCAAATTTCAACATTATTCTTCTGAATCTCCCTTAAATACCATTATATTACTATGTATATTTATGGTGAACATATAAACCAATCAATAAACTGACCTCATCGATATTTAAAAACAGAATAATATTAGTAGATTCACCGTCACTTCCCTGTTCTGCGTCTGTCTCCCATGATTCTCCACGCTGAACTTTGATGAATATTAATGAAGCTGCGTTTCTGTCCACAATCGCATTCGGCTTTTGATTGGCAGACATTACCTAGGCTCATTAATATTCCGAATCAGTTCCTCAACGTCACCGCGCAGTCAGTGCTCGGTGTCAAAGCACGGTGCGCGGATCGCAGAACGCTTCGGAGAGAGAGAATTATTAAATATATGGTGCATTTCTCCGTGGACTTTCTGCACAACAGTCACTCTTTGAGTTATCCGAGTAAAGCAGTCTACAAGGAAAAAAAACATGTGCAACACAGAGGAGAGGTGAGATGATATACGATTGCATTTTTTTTTTTTACAGTCGTGCAACATTTTAATTTCATGCACATACTGGAAAAGATTTCGCAGCTGATGACTATTATGATTATTTTATATATATTTTAACGTGCCATTAAAATATAGTGTTTTTAAATAATATTTAATAATTCAGAACATATATACATGTTATCGTTTTCTAATATTACATGTTCTTGTAATGAAAATTGTAATGTATACATTTATGTATTGTTTATATATATATATATATATATATATATATATATATATATATATATGTATAGAGAGAGAGAGAGAGAGAGAGAGGCTATTATAAAAAATATACAAAATTAAATATATAAAATATCAATGATATTTACAATACTATTTTATATTATATTTAGTTTGATATAAAGATGTGATGTATGTAAATTATGAATGGGCAGGATTTTATTGTGATGTACTGAAGGATCAGACTCCGACTGTGATAAAAGGGGATTTAATGTCAGCAGACAGACGAGTGTGAGAGACACTGCTATAAATATTTCATCCATAACCCCATCAACTCAATTAGGATTCATGAGCTTGTATCAGGACTGTTGATGCCGACCAAATCTCACTGTCCAGGAGATAATTCGTTTTTCCCAAACAATCTAATTTCCTACCCTTGTAATTTTCTCATTTGAATTGAGGATGGAAACCCAAGCACAGATCACTTGCAAGGATCCTGTTATGAAACTCTAGACACTATCAGCGGTTGTTTTCATTGAAATGTTTGTTTTTGTAACAATATTAGCACTAGTGCAGGTGAGAGCAATGAACCATATTTAACCTGAGATTTAAGGTATTCTGAGTGAGGAAAAATGGGGACAAAACATTACATAAGCTATAGTTCCTAGAAAGCTCTGTTGTTTATCTGCAATATCTTTGCAGTGTCCCTGTTTATAGACCCTACCAACAATTCAAACATCATGTTTAAATTAGTGCACCATGCATTTTCCATTAATGTTTCCTCGCCGGTCACAGAATGACATCCCAAAATCCATCCGCACTCACATTTCATGCGACGTCCTATTTCTCAACATCACGTTCTGTTCGTGTTTTGGTTGTTTTACTTGGACTCCATCCAGACCATCAATGTTAAAAAGAGAAACACTTTGCAGAAGAATGTGGCAGAGCTAAACCTCTGGCAAAATAGGAACATCAGACTTGTTGTCAAAGAAGGTCACTTGCTTGCTGAGGATTTGTAATCTGATATGTGAAAAACACAAACCTGCCATATCTCTCCTGGTCAGGGATTGGTCTAAAACACGTTCACTGTTAGTTGAAGGTCGGTCGTCACCTTTCGTGCCTCTCTGTATAGCCAAATGATAACTGTTTTCCTGGAAGACTCGCAGTATCCTGTTTGGTTTTGACTGTTTCCTGGTTGTTCTCCAAACACTCAGCAGAGCCTGTAATTACTGCACTAAACATTAACCCGAATCCCGGTCTTTAAACAGATCCGGACTATCACTCTGTGGTCCTGGAGGTCAACTGGAGTCAGGAATGATCTTTAATTTTAGTGGAATTATGTTTAGTGGAACAAATTTAGTGGAACTACTTTCTCAGTAACAAAAAATTGACCTTTGGATTGTTTAGGGGATATATTCTGCTTTTGGACTGAATCAAACATTATCCTTAACTTATATTACTATTGTTCATAACCTGGATTTTTTTTTTTTTAAACCTACAGACATGCATGATAGTTTAAAGTCGGCATGAAACGTAAGTTGTGAAAGTTCTTTCTTCCCTATTGTGACTTATATCCGAGTGAAGCAGCTTCTCGAACGAGAAAAAAATGATTTTGACCATGGGAATTGATAAGATCATTGGATGGTTGTGGTTTGCTATTGGTCGATCTCATGTGAGTGACAGGTTGCCCCGCCCTTGCGCCAGTAAACACATCATCAGAGGAAAGTTGATGTCACTGCAAGAAGGAAGGAAGGATACAGTATTTTGTTTAAAGATTATAAAGGCACATGAATTAAAAGAATGATGTGCCAGGATAAGTCATTTATAATAAATACTGCAGTATTCCATAGAAAAAATTAAAATTCGCCATTTCGATTTCCCGTCTTTTTGAGGAAAGTGTGCTATTACTTTGCCAAGCGAACAAACTTACGATTTCCACCTGCTAAATGACAAAACATAACAAAAATTCCCATTATATCACCAGAATATGAAGCATAACCTAGCAACGCTCTAGCAGCCACTCAAGATATTCCTAGTTAACACATAGCAATCTAATGCACACTCGACGGCTCCATTGTGATGTCGATCGAGTCCTATATGTTAAATGAATCCAAGAAAGTCCCACTGTTTCAGTTTCTTTTATTTTTAGCTGGCCTGAATCTGTTTTGATCCAGAGCGTATAATCAGAGACGGTGGAGGGGAGGAAAGTGCTTGAATGTCAGAGGGTGAAAGTGTCTGCTTTCAAAACAAGCTGACATTTCACTCGCAGATACCCAGCGCCCTTTACAGAGACCAGGAGAAGAGAACCAGCAAAACAAGAGCATCTCAAAAGTGCTTTTAAAAACCTGTTTTACTAGTTCTTTGTACTCAAGTAAAGATAGTCTGTCTGTAGGGTTACCAAAAAGGAAAGTAACAGCTTCACCTGTTTTTTTATGTGGTCACCATGCAGCTTATGTCTCCTGGGTTACATGTTCGGTTGCCAGGGCAAGGAAACCACTACGCCCTTCTTTCATTTGCCTGCTGGGTAATCTGGCTCATGAGACTTGAAAACAATCCATCCAAGCTGACAGCAATCCATGACAAATGAATTGGCTGTTCGAAAAAAGGCAATTAATTTGTCATGGATTGCTGTCAGCTGATAATAGCATACAATATCAATGTTCTGTTTCCAGATCAGCTTATTGCCAATACGCGAGTTCATATTCCTATCTAGCTTATTATAAACAGGGATGTTTTGAAAATCAGGAATTTTCTAGAAGGCTTTCAATCATGAGAGATTTTCGCTGACAGTGTACGCCCTGGCTTCAGATGAGATATCCGATCCAAAGATCTCCCAGTATGTCATGGGTACATAAATGTCTGTTATTACCATCTCTAAAAGCCAGTGCTGTAACTCAAGCCCGCTGGGATGTCAAATGGTCTCAGCCAAGCTGCTATTTACAGACTTGTTTTCACGTCATGTGCTTGTTTGTGATCTGTGCGAACTGCCTCCCTTCTGTCTAGTTGAAAGTGAAACATCCATCTCTAAGAACCAAAATTAATTTGACAATATTTTCATTTTAAGAATCAAATCCATCAGCTGATGCTGATGATTGCAAAATATTAAATGATTAATTGGCCTGGCCTATAGATCGGTCTAACACTAAATTATAGATCGATTTGATGAAATTGAATTGATTGATCAGACTAAACAAAATTATATTAGCTGAATTCCATATTAGGACAAAAATTTCTTCCAAAAAAAGTGCTCCCATAGAGCGAGATATACTAAACAGGGCAAATTAGCATGAAAACACAATTCCAAAAAAGCGCCGATGGGAGACACAGCCGGATCATTTTCATAATCCATAGTAATTTCCAAGCAATCTACCAAGAGCAGCGCAAATTAGTGTCAGGTTTAACTTTATTTTGGGAGGTAAATAATGGCGCAGATGCCAAATACCATTGACTAGCGCAAACCTTAGTACATCACGTTGCATGATTCATTTAAAAACTCTCCTTCCCATAAATGTTGCGTCTGAAAGGGAAACTCTTAAAAATGCACATGCAATAAGGTCAGCCGCAAAAATAACCCTGTCCACGCCTATTCAGCGCTAATTAATCACTGCGTGTGTTAAGTAAATCCTGACAGTAGTTTTTTAACGGCAAAAGATCGTTTGTGTTGGCGCAAGCTGTTAGTAATTCTGGCCCATAGTCTGTAATCGGAGAACTGAGCGCTAATGTGAAAACAGAGCGGCAGAAAACATGACAAGGTGACAGTGTTTGATAAGGCATAAGAACAGATATATATAGAGAGAGAGAGACAACATTTCAGTTAAGCAGACAGCCAGATTGGTTTATGCTGTTGGCAAGATGGGTATATCTGTTATCGGCTGGCACTCTGAGTCCTGCGCCAAAATGCGTCATGAACTTAAATCATGACATCGACAAACAGAGCGAAGGTAGTTTTTAGAAGCACATGCCAATTTTAGTTAAAAGCACCAGACAGAAACTGTGTTAACCTTACACAGCTATGACATATTTTCTTTTGGTATTCTGTGTTGTAGTTGTGCCGTGCTTGGCTCGAGGCAGCGGGCTCCAGGGCCTCTGTGGTGCTCCTGATGCCCCTCTCCCACTAACGAAGATCCCGGGTGGGCGAGGGACGGGCAGGGATCTCCCTCACAGCGTACTTCACAAGGTAAGAACACACACACAGTCTGAATTGTTGTTCGCTTTTGTATGAACGTCAAAAACAAACATTCTAAAATATGCAAAGTCACTACAAAGGGAGTTATTCTCTATATCAGTGCGCAGTTTCTGGACACCCTGAAACGCATCTTCAGTTTTCTTCTGGGAACTTAGACTTCACAATAAATAATAAAATAATGTAAATAATTCCCAAGGCATATGCAAAAAAAGGGGCGAGGCCTGGTTGAGTTGCGTTAGTAGTGTGTTAAAACTCGCAGTTATGGTAATGGGCGTGACATTTCCCCAAATACGCTCAAAACGGTTGACCAATCAACACAACACACTGGTCCATCCGACCAGAGGGCATTGCACATTTCAGAAGGCGTGGCTACATAAAGACTGGAATTAAACATACTGACAGTTACTGACAAGACTGGGAAGAGAGGTGCTGCAACAATGTCAAATATGTGAAAAAAATACGTGTTTTTGAAAAATCAAGCACCTATTTTCTGTAGACCTCAAAAACAAGACTGAAAAGGGATATATTAATTTATCAATACTTACTAATAGTACAGGTAGTACACATAATGGGTTCATCTCAGTTTGCTACTTTACTGACCTGTAAGGCTAAAAACCCTGTACAGTAAATTAATACATTAGTCACTAAGAGTCTGGGGCAGCAAGCCATACCATTTCCAAAAAACATACACAGACAACCAGCCCAAGGGAGGAGACGGGTGTGAAGAGATCTGTTTTTTTTTTGTCTCATAGCTCTGTACAATATTTACAGATAGTTTCCATCTGGCCTACTTATGGACGGTGTTGGCGCTCGGTAATCGAGCTCGGGATACACCTGACCGCGGCGTGTGTGACACTATAGATGTCAGCACTGTCTGTGCAGACATGTGATCATCTCAAAAGGTTAAGAGGTTTAGGATCTGTGAAAAGATCTATTGTTCAAGTCCCTGTTGGCTGCTCTTCAGCTCATTTATATCGATTGATTTTGTTTAAATGTTCTACTCTGGCTTTAGATATTTAGACAAAAACCAATTGAAAATCGACAGGATTACTGCAGGTTCATTACTGAAATGAATCCCAAAATGCTGGGTATTTCCAACTTCATATTAATGGGATACATGTTGCAATACAGATGTTAGAAAACAACGCAGTGTAATCGACCGATAATAATTGGATCGATTCGCGATTAAAAGAGTGAATATCTCTCTTGCACAGTTACTTTTTTTAGAACTCCTCAGAGAAGCATCTGAGAACTGGTTCTTTCAAGGCTGTTTTCAAGAGTTTACAATAATGTTAATAACCGTAATAATATGCAATATTGTAAGAAAAGTAATGCATATGTGTCCTCCAGGACGACAAGCTGACAGTGACTCAGGCGGGATCAGTAAGTGGAGCGCCTCCAGTCCTGCACTTCCAGTACCAGTTGAGCGAGCGACGAATCTCCAGCTGGGACACGGTTCTTTCAGACGATGCCCTCTACCTGGAAATCCCCGCTGGAGCTCTCCACAATGGCAGCAAAGAAGGGTACGTTGGGTTCATAATCTGTCTATATTGAAGTTGACAGTGTATCCGTCGGTCTCTACATGGTTCGGCTTTAACTGACATTTTTAGGTCACCGTAGAACAAACGGCTGGTTTAATTTTAGTCAAAAGCAGCTCGAGTTGGTTTTCCGTGTAATGTTTCATCACTGGTATGAGGCTGTGAAAGATGAAGCCGCTCTTGATGATAGTTCATCCAGTAATTTCTCATTTGGATTGGTCATGTGCTGTCTTTGAGGTCACTGCAGGCATTAGAACAGAGTGTTTTACCTTCAACAAGCAGGTGGTGGACTGTCAGAAAGCATTAACTTTGTGTGTGTGTGTGTGTGTTCTGACTGAAGTTGTTCTGTGGCTAGTACATCTGCATTATTACATAAGATTCACATTATGTAAAAGCAGCAGTGCGTCACCATCTCTCTCTCTCTCTCTCTCTCTCTCTCTCTCTCTCTCTCTCTCTCTCTCTCATTACTCTGCAGTTTCACCAGGCTTCTGGAGTTTGCAGAGGAGCAGTTGAAAGTCAGCTATGTGTTCCTGTGGCTTCACAAAAACAGAGACGATCGATGTAAGAAACATTTAAACACATATAACAATATAAATTCTGTTATCATTTACTCACCCTCATATTGTACCAAACCAGTATGAGTGACTTACTTTCTTCTGTGGAACTCAACCAAAGATTTTTCCCCCATAACGGAAACTGAGGCTATAACCACATTAATCCGGATACATTTGAAATCTGTATCTTTAAAAAAAATTATAATAATAATTCTCTTTGTTTTAGCCTTTCGTGCACACTGAGATTGAATATTATCTGGTATAAGTTTTGTCTTTTTGAATACTGTCACCCAAGTGGATACATTTGAAAACTGTTTTCATGGTGTAGTGTGAACAGTTTTTAGTCATGCATATTGTACCTATATACTCCATATCTATAGATGTATTGGCATTGTTGTGCCTGCTATTCACTTACATAGTATTTCTAAAGATATTTGTTACTTCATACAATCTTCATATCACATAGCTGCAAAGATGATTATGATTACTTACAATTGCTGTCCTGTGGCAAAACATGTGTAATTGCGTTTTATACCATACATTGTCTGCTGATTTTGAGTGACCTTGAAACACCAGTAAATGGTTGGAAATTTTGCTAATAAACGATCATTCCAGAAGAATAGCATGAGAATATTATGCCTTATCGCTCAGTATTATCTCAGTGAGCTTTTATGAGGTTTAATTTAAGCATTTTCACATTTTTCAGTGTGGACAAGCAAATTTTGTAAAACACTTAAAGCTAGTTTGGAGGGAGTGTGTTATGTAAGGTGTAATGTACATCCAGCCGGTGGTTCTCTCAAAATAACCCCGACAGGATTCGCATCGGGGTCTTGAATTTGATCAGCCTTAAAGGAGTTATTTTGAGAGAACCACCGGCTGGATGTACATTATCCCGCTTATTACACAGCTACTTGCCACATAAGTAAATAATTAGACACGAAATATTGATCTGTGTTGAAATATTTAATTAGGTCTTTAAACGCAAAGCTTCCGCGGAGAGAGCAGTTGAAGCACGGCAAGTTTAAACTAAACGGACATTTAAGAGATACGGTATACATTCATATAACTTATTACACAGCATTTCGCCACATAAATAATTATGGGGATAAGATATATTGTTTTAAAATCGTACCTGTTTGTGTCTCAATAGTCACAAAATGGCAGCAGCTGCGTTTGTATGAAACAAGAGAGAGCCAGTCCACGATACTGGATGGCATAATTAAATAACTGTACACAAAATATTGATTCGACTGGGTTTTAATATTTTAGCTCACCAAACGCAAAACTTCCACGAAGAAAATTTTTTCCTAGATGGCGTATGGCACTGCTGACTTCAGTGACCCGGATGAGCCTGAGTTATCTGCTTTGTGCGGTTGTTATCTGGGAATAATTTACAGCTGGCTGGCACTATTGACCAATCAGAATCAAGTATTCTACAGAGCCGTGTAATAAGAAATGAAAATGACATTTTCAATATCCGGATTCATGTAGACGTAGCCTGAGGTTGTCGAACTCAAAAATTATGGCTTATCCGTATGACTTGTGCACTGTTATGCTTTTTTCTTTTGGTGTCCTTTTTTAGAGCTTGACAGCCCCATTATGATTTATGAACAATCTGCAAAAAAGAAAGTCATATGGGTTTGCAACAACATGCTGAGTAATTATGACAGAACCTTCAATTGGGTTATCTAATATTTTTAAACTGGATAATGAATCAAATACTAACCATAGTTCAGTAAATAATGAACTGTCTTTGTCTCCACTTGTGCAGTGTCCATTATGAAGACCTTCCACTACATGGGTTTTGAGGTGGTGAAACCGGGTCACCCGCTGGTGCCGGCCCGGCCCGACCTTCTCTTTATGGTCTATTCCATAGACAGCAGTAGTTCTGATGAAGAGTGACCATCACACTCTCACTCACTCTTAAAATCCCCCCACCCCTCTTGCTGCCCGTCTCTGTTCCCCCTTCATACCTCTGCATCAAAGTGACTTTTAGGACAGGGGTTGGGGCGAAGCTGGGCCATCTAACACTCTGATTGGTTCAGTTTTGGTTATTAACCCACCAATCGATTCTGATTGGTGGTTCCATCAGCAGGAGGTGGGTTGGTGCTAAAGCAGAAATCCAACATATCCTCTCTGTTAATCATCATATATCAAACTGTCTATACTGTTGTGTACTCTTATGTATGGAATATTCAGATCAGGATACAGATCGCAGACATGGTAGTAATACTTTTTACAGAAGGGAATGCATTTGTAATTGATTGTAAACTGTTTTCAGTGGCTGATGGTGGTGAAATCAGGAATTTATTTGTTTATTCCAGTTTTGACACTCTTCTTTAGGAGTTTCAGCTGTAACTTTCACTAGTTCACCGTACTCAGAGGAAGCAAGCCGAATAGCTCTCGGTAACTCGGACTCAACTCACTTCAACAGCACAATTACATCTTAAAACACTTGTTAGAATTTATGCTGCGTTCCATACAACTTCGAATTTTTGAAATCCTACTTAGAGAAGTGGTAAAAAACACACTTGAAGTTGGACTTTTAGCTTCGAAAATAACAGATGGCACCTGAGAGGTGCAGACAATGCTAAACATTCACTTTTACGCAAATAAAACACATCGATAAGTCAGTTTCCGAATAATATTACCAAGAAACGTTGCAGTGACGTGTAAAACATATTAAATTACCCTTACTGTTGATGATCTTGCATCTACAACATGACAGCTAGCATTTCACATTACCGTTTTGTTTTTATGTCATCAGAATGTCTTTATTTTTGAAAGTCAAAGAGATTACGTACAAAAAAGATCTCGCATTAAACATGGGATGGAACGCAGCATTCTACATTGTATCATTCCAGACCCCAACAATGCACTTGAGTGTGAGTTTTAGTTTAGGTTTGTTTAGTTGACATTTTTCTCAGTCTGGTTTTGAGGTTTGCTTTTCACAGATTCTTTGAGTAGAAGTTGTTCAATTAGGTCTGTTGCTTTTATTTCTTTTAAAATGAAGCCAGACCTGAAAACTTCTAGACGCATGAGCATGTTTGTGATGAAATCATTTGAGTTTTAAGGTCCTGGTATCCTCATTTTTATTTAGGGAGATGCATAGACCAGATGTCTTCTACATGAGTCTTACCATAGTCTACACACATTTTGTCTTCACCATCCCAAACCCACAGGAACATGAGAGCAAACCAACCCCACCCTCTGCCCCTCAGGGGCTTTACACAAGCACTTCAGGAAAACACAAGCAATTCAGCCCACGGTGCATTGCACATCCATTACAGAGAGATGTACTTTGAGCCGTCAAGATGTCTTGCAGTGTTTAGTGAACTTGACACACTTGCCAAAGATAATGGTCTCCATTCAAAGCGAAAGCCTCAAGTTTCATTCAGATAAGACTGGTGAACCTACCGTAGCAGCACCTTTAGATTGCAGGCTCGGTCCCGGCGTAGTCAGGTAAAACATGCAAAAACATTCCCTGGAGCGGAAGCCTCTGTTTCTTTGATTCTTGGTCATCTCTGTGGAAATTTGGTGCAATGAATTCAGTTCTGTATACTTCTCAGCAGGGTGGCCTTTAGGTTTTGCATGTGTAAATAGACCTTACCTTTCCTCATGGGCTGTGACAATAAGCTTTTAGAGAATGTTTTTTGTTCATCCACTTAAATTTTAATTTTTATCTATATGATTTTATTTTGTCTATATTGATTGTTTTTTTTGTAGTGTAGAAATTAGAGTAAATCAGATATCATTTATTGACAATCTACACTTGTATACCTTGAACTTTTTCCTTTATGTCCAAATAAAACACGTGACAAAACCAAACTTTATGACTTACCTGTTTGTTTGTTTTTTCCACAAATAAAATCAATTGGACTATTCTAGGATTCCTTGCGTGAACTGAAAGGAGAAATAAAATTAAGTTATGGATGTTGAATAAAGCAAGTACATGTTTGCTAAGGAAAAATGTGAACTGAACAAATGTTGAACTACTGACACTAGACTAAAGTTAATGTGATAAATGTGCTTACCCTCTTTTGGATATTCTAAGAAAAATGATTCTTTCAAGTTGTTATTCACTGAAAAAACAACCAATAATACTGAATCTGTTAAGTATATTTATCATAATTAAGATTTGATTGTTATTGATGATAGTACAACTTAGTTGATGAGAAATAGTCATTCAGAATGTTAATAAGCTGTCAGGCTTCTAAAACAAAACTACATTTCCCATCATTCTCTGGCAAGACAAAAATAAAATACATAAGAGCATAAACAACACATCAAATATGCATGGCAAAACTAATTAGTCATTATAAAACGTTCATGTTCATGAAGTAACTGCATTTTATGAGAAATAACCATAATAAATTGCTTAACTGCAATTGTTTCTCGTTTTTACATATTTCCTATTTATTTCATTTTACCAGACAATGAATGAATACTGGCCTTGTTTCGTAGACAGGGCTTAGATTAAACCAGGATTGGACCTTATTTAAATTAGGAAATTTAAGTCTAAAATAAAATAAATTTATTTTTATAAAAGTCCCTTAAAAACATTACTGGTGTGCATCTTGAGACAAAACAATGACACATTTTAATGTCAGTGCAAGTTACTTTTAGTTGAAACAGCTCAAACATGCATTTTAGTTTTATACTAGCTTAAACCTTGTCTGTGAAACCGGGGTAGGCTATATATATATTAAAAAATATATAAATCCTTTAGATTATCAAAGTTTAGGAATACATTAACCTCAAAGCAAACACAAATTGTAATAAACTACCAAAACTCTAAATATTTGCTTGGTTATTTCTCAACCTTACTTGAATTTGTTCCTGACCATTAGACATGACATCATCTCCTTTGAGGTACCTTCAGAAACTGAAAGACTGACTGACACAAGCAGAGAGTCTGTCGCTATGAACAGAGCCGCGAGCCAGACGCACTTAACGATCCGTGCTGGGTTACATTACATCACAATAATCTCGTCCATTAAAATGACCTAAATCCTCTCAGCTGTGTGACACGTTAAAATTTCTCTGTTGCCGGGTTTCTCTGCAAGATTGTCGGTATGTTCAGGTCTGACCTCTGAGACAGTAATCCATTCGCGCGCTTATGCAACACGTGCCTATAATTTTCCCGCACTTCTTAGAAAGCCCACAAAATTCGTCGAGTCAGTGACGAGGTTCCATTAAGCCTTAGAAGAAAAGAATGCTAAAAATCATTAATGGTGAGAGAACATTGTGCTTGGTACGTTTTTCATCTTCAAACCAAACTTGGGTCTTCAGCCGACAAAGTTTAAATCCCGTTTTTTGCAAAGGTTATCTAGGCGAAGAAATACTTATAGTCTCAGCCCACACCAACCTGAAAACTCATGGTTACACAACACTTACATTAGAGGCATACATTTTCAGATTAACGCTTTTACATTTAATCTATTATTTTACATACACCACCAGCTGTGGGACGTTAAGTGAGGAAACTTCTAGAATTACATTACCAGACACATTAGATTATCAGAAACAAAACAACCCAGTTCAACTTTTTGTTTTGTGTTTAATAAAGAAAATGACAGATGAACAGACAGAGCAATATGAATTTCTTTAGGAATCCCAGCGGGCTTTTGAAATTTAATAGAAAACAAGTGCAGGTGTTTTATTTGTCTTTCTCCTTCTGTTCTTTCTCTTTCTTGTCCTTCTCCGCTTTGGCCTCTTCAGCCTCGTGTTTCTTGATGAGTTCTTCCACTTCCTTCTGCTTGAGGACTTTGATTCTGGTCTTGCCGTTCTCTCGTGTCAGTGTGGCGATCTCCACTGCAAAGATCAGCAGAAAAAAATGAGGGAACATAATCAATGTTTTTCCATGAAAGTAGATTTTGAATCTACTGAAGCAACATCTTTAAAGGGATAGTTTCACCCTTAAAGGGTTAGTTCACCCAAAAATGAAAATTCTGTCAGTATTTACTCACCCTCATGTTGTTCCAACCCCGTAAGACCTTCGTTCATCTTCGGAACACGAATTAATATATTTTTGATGAAATCTGAGAGCTGGATCACTCCTCCATAGGCTTCTTCAGGGATTGAAACTTGCCAGCCCCGAAAAGTTATTAAAGACATTGTTAAAATAGTCCAAGTGACTACAGTGGCTCAATCTGAAGTTTATCAAACAACGAGAATACTTTTTGTGCGCAAAAACAAACAAAAATAACGACTTTATTTCAACTATTCATTTCCTTCTCTGTGGGCCTCGAGTCAGTTCACTAGTGTAAAAGCGTAAGCTTCTGTTGTTGTACACCACACGCATCACACACATGACCAGCGTCGGCCAATACTGAGCCTGCGTGTGACGTAGCTCTACGCAATCATACTAAGTTAACTGACTAGAGGCCCAGAGAGAAGGAAATGAATAGTTGAAATAAAGTCGTTATTTTTGTTTGTTTTTGCGCACAAAAAGTATTCTCGTCGCTTGATAAACTTAAGATTGAGCCACTGTAGTCACTTGGACTATTTTAACGATGTCTTTAATAACTTTTCGGGGCCGGCAAGTGTCAATCCCTTAGAAGCCTATGGAGGAGTGATCCAGCTCTCAGATTTCATCAAAAATATCTTAATTTGTGTTCCGAAGATGAACGAAGGTCTTGCAGGGTTGGAACAACATGAGGGTGAGTCAATACTGAAATTTCATTTTTGGGTGAACTATCCCTTTAAATGAAAATTCTGTCATAATTTACTCACCCTCATGTTGTTCCAAACCTGTATGAATTTGTATCTTCTGCTGAACACAAAAGAAGATATTTTAAAGAATGTTGGTAACCAAACAGTTGATGGATCCCTTTACTTCCATAGTAATTTTTTTTTCCATACTGTGGAAGTAAAGGGGTCCATCAACTGTTTAATTACCAACATTCATTGAATTCATACAGGTTTGGAACAAGGGTGAGTAAATTATTACAGAATTTTCATTTTTGGGTGAAACTATCCCGGCTTTAAGACTTTCATAGATTAAAACATTTTGTATCTGAATAGTTATTTAAATAGCAACAGCTATTGAGAGTCATATACATTGTTATTGTAAGCCCATTTATGCTTCAAAGTAAAAAAAAAAAGAAAGAAAGAAAGAATTGAGATATTTAAAACAATTTTAAAAAATGCATTAAAGTAAAAAGTAAAAAAACTTAAAAAAAGATTTCTTATTCATGCACTTGGTAATTGATTAACATTTTTGAATAAAAAAATGAATAGGTAATTGCGAATTCATGTCACACTGTTTTATTGTTAAGAAGAGTGTGTTGTTGCATGTCACTGTGGTTCAGCACGTGAGCAGCTGCATTAGCTGAGAGCTCAGATGGATTGTGGGTCTGTATATTGTTACATGATCATTCATAATGCAGAAGTCTGCTCTCCACCAGACTGCCTCAATCTACCAGCCTCGTATGCACGCTAAAACATTTATTCCATCTCCATCTTCCCAAACACACACACACACCTTTCTCTGCTGAGAGCTTGCTGACGTCCATGGTCTTGTTCAGCACTTTGACGGCGAGAGCGAGGGCAGCAGCCAGAGTCATCTCTCCTTCTTTATAGTCCTGCTTCAGCATCGACACCGCAGCCTACAACACACACACACACACACATTCATCTCAGAACTGATGTCATTAGTGTTCTTTTGTGATTACAGAACAGAAGTCTTGAATTGAGGACAGCATGTTGTTGCCATCTACTGGCTGAATCACGATATTATTAATCGATTAGTCATAGAATTAATAAAAACTGGTAACTGGTTCTTTTTAAAGAATCAAACTGATTCATGAAGCATTCATTTAAGAGGAACGTGCCACTCAACCCCAAACAAACAAAATTATATTTGACACTATCTACATGAATAAACATGAATTCAGAAATCATTCTAATATGATGATTTGCTGCTCAAGAAAAATTTCTGATTATTAATGTTGAAAAAACTTTTGTTGCCCAACATTTTTGTGGTAACTGATTAATTTTTTTCATGATTCTTTGATGAATAGAAAGTTCAAAAGAGCAGCATTTATTTGAATTAGAAATCTTTTGTTGCATTATAAATGTCTTTTCTGTCACTTTGTGAGAACAGAACTTTGTGGACGTGTATTCAGTATCAGCCTAGTGACTATATTTTAAATGAATCATTAAACCAAACGATTCAAATGAACTGAATCACTGATTCTTTCTAGCACTAGTTGGACAGTTTAAGCGTGTCACAAGTTGAAACAGCTTGAGAATCAGAATGTGTGTGTTTCACTCACTGCGCTGTTGTTTCCGATGCACGTGGCTTTCCAGCCTCCATAGTTTCCGCTGGGGTCACTCTGATAGAGCTGGAATCCGTAGTGCTTGTCCCATCCCATATACAGCAGAGACACACCGAAGGGTCTTTTACCTGATAACACACCGTTTTTATTCAGCAGCCCAAAACTTCACCAGGATCATGTTAGCAACAGATCAATAATGTTCTGATCTTGCCGTCATACCTCCAAACTGTGTGTAAGCCTGTTTGATGTCACACAGGGCAGTGACCAGCTGCTCACAAGGGATTGGCTCCTGATACTGCAAGAGGTACCTGCACACACATAATCACATACAATATGAATCCTGAGACTCTCATTTTTGTAAATTATTTTGTCTTTACCAGAAGTCAGAATGATGCTTCACGCACTCACCTCTGTGCGATGAGTCTCAGCTCGTTCGTGAGGACGTTGGCATCTGACGTAATTCCCGCCACACTGCATGCCATGTCTCTGCGTTACAGAATCACCACACACCAGTGTTGTTATTGTAATCTAGCACTAGCCAAAATCATTTTCAGCAATTAAAATAAAGCTGGAATTGAATAAAATATAAATGTTAGTTTAAAACTTAAATTTAAAAACATTGACAGCTTAAATAAGTTTAAGTCCTAAAATTATGTAACCTAAAACTTAAATCATAATAAAACTAAATTGAAATTAAAAAAAAATGTAATGACAAAAGCACATAAAATTACTCAAATTAAATTGAAAAATTAAACTTAGCCTAGACAACCAACTGAGATTATAAAGTAGAAGTACTAAAATTACAAAAACTTTAAAATCATAAGGCTAAATAGAAATATCTTTAAAAAAAATTAAGAAAGCACATAAAGTTACTAAATAAAACCTAACTTTAAAAGACCTTGCCTAATTACCTAAATAAAAGACAACAAACTAAAATTTACTTTAACCATCTGACAAAATTATTAAAACTTCAAAATAAAGCTACATAGAAATATTAAAAACAAAAATGACAACAGCAATACAATTACTAAAACTTAAAATGAAAACAAATTTAAACGAGCCTTAACAAATACCTGTAACAATTTTAAGAACTAAAACTTCAAAATAAAGCTAAATAGAAATATTAAAAACAAAAATGACAAAAGCAATAAAATTACTAAAACTTAAATTAAAATAAGATTAAACTTTGCCTTTACAACAAACTGAAATGAGTTGTAGTTAAAGTACTCAAATTAATAAAACTTAAACTTAAAAATAAGGCTAAATATAAATATTAAAAAACAAAAATGTATCATCAATAAATAGTCAAATAACACTGCCATTCCATAGAGATTTCTCAAGCACAGTAATGTAATTAATCTACACATTAAATATTAATACAATTCCTCCTATATCAGAAATAATAAAACTCCTTGCTTATGAGTTGAAAAGCCATGATAATCTAGTTATTTGAGTTCAGGTAATCGTGAGAATGATTTTAAAGGCCACATAAATGATTTAACCCTGAAAACACGACTCACTCGTTGAGTTTGTAAATCTTCTCGGAGAAGAAAACCTCATCCAGAAGTTTGTGGATGTTCCTCCTCTCTGCCGCCAGCAACACGCCATCATTAGCCAGGATGCCCAGGCAGGTGCCAGCGTGCCCGATGGCCTCCATGGCATATTCTACCTGATACAGGCGGCCTGCCAACAACACAACACGCACACACACACCACATTTACAAGTGGCATGAAATCAGCATGTATAATAACAACAAATAATAAAACAGTGGATGTGGGGACTCTCACCCTCTGGGGAGAAGATGGTCGTTCTGGAGTCATATCTTCGAGACTGTTCAATTAAAACAAAAAGGAGTGTTTGTTTTATTTATTTTTTATTTTAACATATTGTTAATCAATAAACTGCATTAGAAATAGATCCACTAATAATGCAACACTTACCATAGTGCCCTTAAATAAAATATAACGTTACTCTGCAAACAGAAAGGAAAAAATGCTCAATTGATCAGTAATCAATTGCAAATAGAGGTTAAATGCATTATCATTAATAATTATATTATTTCTTAAATTAATAATTCGTTGATTTGTACTGCTATCATAATCTATAGAGCAACAGAATGAAACAGAAAGTAGTAGAAAGCAACAGAAACACGTACAAACACAAATCCAGCTCACAATATACACATAATTTATTATCATAAATTAATATAAATTAGATATTATGAAGCATAAATGTGGCATTTTAAGCTGCTTTCAGTTTCTCCTGTCTCCTGAATGTTTTAGCTTTAGCTTTAGCACCTGCACAACAGCATGAAGCAGCAACTTTTCATTTCATTTAAATGTATCCATCGCTCAATTAATCTCACATCATCTCAGCGCCTTGGACACGCACAGATTGCTTTGGTTTGTGATGGGCATCAAATACAGGATGTAAAATATAGTAAAATATTATTAATTTCATACCTAATGCCTGTGCTCGCGGTGCCTGTTCACTGTTGCGGCTCCGACTCCGCTAAAGATTCTCACTCCCGCGAGAAGCGCGTCCACTCTGGACTCACTTCCCTGCTGGGTCACGTGTGTTACGTGAAGCTCTCTGATTGGTTCCCTTCCTTCAGTGAGCGGTTTAGTTTGATTTTCAATGTAATTTAACGACATTTAAAATTGACTTGTAACAAGCGCTAAATTTAATTACTTTTCAAATGCCTTTCATTTATATACTTCAGTGCTTAACATAAGAAAATTCCTCATAATATATTATTTGATCAAAACGATGATATTCTAAGCAGAGTAAACGAATTTAAATATGAGAATAATAATTGTTTAATAATAAACAATTTAAATATGTGGCTAAAATCATGTACATATTTTTTCAGAAATTAATAACTGATCATTTACACTGTAGAAATGTGGAAGCTTTTCTGTGATGGATGCATTCACCAAGACACTGTTAGACTAATTAAACTAGTGAAAGTGTGAAATGTATTTTTGTTTATTTTGTGTGTTCACAGTGCCAAAAGTGCCGATTAGTTACTGAAACACTTCACATTATTGCCTGTTTCCAGGTGCTTTGTGCTGATGAGAGTGGCCAAGCTAGATCGAATATGCTCTACATCTAACAGAAATGACTAATTTCCACAGCGCCCCTAGTGTAAGGGAGGCGACATTACCATGCATTTTTTATCAATGTACAAATTATGAATATTTCAAAGAACTAATTCCAAAATGTATATCAAGTAAAATGTATGTCTTAGAGGGCGACAACTTATTGTAATATAAATGCAGAAAAGACAATCTCAGCATGCTGATGTCATCATTTATTAAAAATTATTTACAATAACAGCATAATCAAGTTTTTTTTTTACTGCATCATACACCCCAATGCTGAGGAGTTGCATACTGTCTATACACACAGAGCACAAGGACTGAAGCCAAACATCGCAACAAGACAAATAGCACTGTGACAGAACCAAAACCAGTCATCGTTCACTCTCTAATGTGAGCTCAGATTAATACATATCTTATGATGTTTATGGCTGAAAATACATCTCGGGCTCCATCAGATGTCGTTAAAAAGCAACTTCTTTAATGTTTTAGTCCTTATTGACACTCACAATCCCAGTAAAAGCCGACACTAAATGGACAATCATAATAAATAAACTGATATTTTACTGGATCGGATCAAAACAAAGTGCTTCTTGTAGTTGTGATGGAAATATGTGGACGTTCATTCAAAAACAAAAAAGCTGGGAAATAAAGAAACAACAGTGGGCTTGAATGTGTGGACACTTACACTCCATCAAAGTGCCTGTGTCAAAATCAGCACCATGAAAAAAGAGCGAAGCCTCCATTGGCTGTGAGGTCATCGTGCAGTCTTTGCGTCCAGCACCGCATAGTTTCACACGGACTGAAAAGCTCAGTTTAAAAGAACAGCTCCATGACACGTGTTGCAGGCACTGCAATATATAATGCCCAAATCAAACCTACCAAAGTTTACGCTCCACATCTAGACACAAAAATACGCCTTGTCTGGGTGTGGAGAGAATGATTTGGAGTGAAACGTTGGACATTTGTTGCTTTAAGTGCAAAAATAATGACATCCCCCGAGACGGGAGGATTCTGTAAAACAAGAGGCACAGCGTTCAGAGTTCATAAGACCTCCTGAAGGCCTCTGGGTGGCGCTGTGCTGATCAGAGGTCCACCGGTGAGTCTGATTGTGTTACTGCAGCAGAGAACGAGCTACGTACTTCAGGATGCCTCCGTGTCGGAAAAATGCCACATCCATGTCGTTCTCGAAAAGAGCCATGACACTGAAAGTCTTCCCAGTGCTCGTCTGGAAACAAGAGCAGACAAAAACATTAGATGTCACATGGAAAACATACATGTATTCAAAGTCAAATTGTAGTTTAAGAGTAGGTCAAATTTCGATTCACAAGCTCTCGGTACAATTTGATTATATATTACTAAATAATGGATATTTTGCTTACATATAAAATATATGCTATATATTATATGTAAAAAGCTACAAAATTATTAATTCTAATAATGACAGCATTAATAACAGAACGATGCAACTCTAGAGCTATTCATTTAAAGGGGGGGGGGTGAAATGCTATTTCATGCATAGTGAGTTTTTTACACTGTTAAAGAGTTGGATTCCCAAGCTAAACATGGACAAAGTTTCAAAAATTAAGTTGTACGTTGATGGAGTATTTCTGTGCCACAAATACTCCTTCCGGTTTGTCACAAGTTTCGGATTTTTTTTCCGAGTATGGGCGTGTGTGACGTCAGATGCGCCGGAATTTCCTTATACGGGTCCTAAGGGCACTTCTCCCGGAAGGGCGAGCGCGCACCTGTAGCCTAGAGCGAGAGAGTGGAGGCAGTATGCCCATCAAAGCGTTGTGCTCGGCTTTTGCAGATCGTCTAATGCTTAAGAATGGAGCAGTCTCAATAAAGGTTCACGGTCGTGCATTGGAACCGCAGGCGGTGAGTAAAACTGCTTCAAATGTCTGTGTGTTGTTAACTATCGGCGTGTAAGCACAGCAAGTAAACAACATGATCACGTATAGTTAATGTATCTATGGAGCATGCGATGTATGGTGTGTGTGTGTTTAAATACATTTGTTTAGCTGGCCACTGTAGGTGTCTGTTTGTTTATTGTAAAACCAAATCATTTCCTCATAAACCACGAGTAAACACACACAAATGTTGTAAAACTCGCGCATGACATGGTGTTCTAAAAACACTGCGCTCAAGTTCAAATCATTTCTACTTTTAAAAATGGGGAATGTTTTTCCCCATTTCACTGCCCATCTCACGGGATCTGATTCGGGATCAAAAATGTATGGCTGAATCTGATTGTTAGCCACGGTTTGTTTTGGGATGTCACAGCTTCCAGACGCTCTCAACGCAAAAGCTTCGCGAGCTCGTGATTATTTAGCTCCGCCCACACCCGCTCGGTATTTTACGGAAAGACTCGGTACAGCCTATCTTTCTTTTATAAATATAATAAAACTAAAGACTTTTTGGAGATATGAAGGATGCAATACTACTCTATAGGTACTCAAGATTAACATGAGATTGACTGAAACTGAGTGTTTCAGCCCCCCCTTCAATGGAGTTAGTGAGTCTATATGAATGATTCATTTAAAAGGACCAGTCTTCTGTTTGACCTACACTGGTTGGTTTAGTAAATTAAAACTGCTTGGTTTTGATTTACTAAAAGGAAACAGTTCATAAGAGTCAGATGTTTATGAATCTAACTACGCTGATTGTGCCGTTTGATTCTGATTCACTAAAATGAAAATAAAAACCGGTTTATAGAAAGATTAATTAAAGATTCATTTGTTTGGAAATCTGATTACACTGCCTGTTCTGGCGTGATTTTGTTTCCCAAACCATTTCAGCGGAAATCCCGCCCTGCAGCCGATTTCCAATGAAAACTTTAGAATTGGCTGCAGGGCGGGATTTCCACTGAAGTGGTTTGGGAAAAAAATCATCACGCCCTGTTCTGTCTGATTTTGATTTACTATAAAGAATTGGTTCGTAAGAGTCATTTGTTAATGAATCGGACTGCACTGGTTCCACAGTTTGGAACTGCTATACAGTAGTGATGTTTTGTCTGCTGCGAGTCGTTCTACCTGTACTGTGAGCTGATGTCGGGGCGTGAGCTCCTGTGGGATGTTAATGGTGAATCGCTCTTTTCCACACAGCTCAAGCGAGCCGGCGTTCTGTCCTGGCAGGAACTGCAGCGGAGCGATTCCCATCCCTACCAAATGATTCTTATGAATCTTCTCAAAGCTCTCAGCTATCACTGCACGCACCCCCTGAGACACACACAAACAGTCAAGATAGTCAGTAAGATCAGTGTTTATGGTGAACGAATCGCAGGAAATTGTGAAGTACCACAAAAGTAATTTTGAGAAATCTCAAGGTAACTCATCGGGAAGAGGATTATGGGTACAGTACCAGTAAATAAGGTCCTTTGGCGGCCCAGTCGCGTGAGCTGCCGGAGCCGTACTCTTTTCCTGCCAGGATGATGAGGGGAACTCCATCTCTCTGATAGCGTTCAGCAGCTTCAAACACATCCAGCTGTGATGGGACAACATAAATCAAACCATGTGTTCAGAGTCAGAAGAAATCATATTCAAACCGGTTCAGTCTGGACACTAACCGTTTGTCCTGATGGAATGTGCAGTGTTTTGGGTCCGGTCTTTCCGATGAGACGGTTTTGAAGCTTTATGCTGGCAAATGTTCCTCGAGTCATCACGGCATCATTTCCTCTCCGTGCGCCATAAGAATTGAACTCACGAGGGGTCAAACTGAGTCAAACATATAAAGGAACTGAACTTAGTATCTGATCATCTTTATATTATCAACATAGTAAAAAAAAAAGCAGTTTTACTACAAAAATGTAATGTAAGCAGGAGTTCTGGGAACACTGACCAATGACTCGATGAAACGAATTGCTCAAATGAACCAATACACTATAATGAATCTGACTGTTCATCGCAGTAACACTCACTCAGAGTCTAAAATGATTTTAAGGAAAAATATAAGAAGCATATTGAAAAGAAAGTTAACAAAAACAAAGAAAACCTCATCTTACCGTTTGCTCTGCAGGTATTTGGCAGCAGCACTGACTCTTGCGATGCTTCCCGCTGGAGAAATGTGATCGGTCGTTACTTTATCACCCAGAAAGAGCAGCGGGTACGCATTGTCTATGGACTGAGGAGCGCACACCTCTTTAGTCTGAGACGAAGAGAAACAGAGGCCGCATTAATGTTCAAATACAGAGAAAATGTGACGCTTGGGGGAAAGCCGCATCTGAATGACACCAGTGTTGTAATTGTTAGTTAAAATTATTATAAATATAAGATGAAAAACCTAAACTTAAAAAACTTATAAGAAAATGAGAAATGCTGGCTTAGCAACTAACTAAAATAAAATGAGTTTAAGTACTAAAACTTATTTTAAAACCGAAATAAAAAATAAATGAAAACATATATATAAAAAAACCTAATAAAAATGACAAAAGTACATAACAAAATTACTAAAATTTGAACTAAAATGAAAACTGAAAATTCAAAATATATTAACAAATACTATAATAATAGTATAGAAATAATACTAAAATAACACTGGATGACACTCACCAGTTTGCTGAAGAAGGACGGACAGCGGATGTAGGTGGATTTGGGATCCCATGGGAAGAAGGCAGTTTCGGCAGAGTCCAAATTGTTCCAGAAGGTACTTCCTTTCTGCAGACAATCACACAAATCAGCTGGTATTAACATACAATTCTAATGTTTCAACAGATTCAGCGAACCAATCAATTTAAATGAATCCTTTTGTTATATCTTCTGAAGAAAATGTGCTATGAAACTCCTCGCACCTCCATCCGGTTCTTCAGCTCTTTGAACATGGAGGCGATGACGATGTTCTCCTCTGTGTGGTTCACCTCCTCTTTGGATGGCCAGATATCCCGCAGATACACGTTCTTCCCCTCAGAGTTCACTCCTAGCGGTTCTGTCTCCAGGTTGATGCTGACTGTGCCTGCGATCGCATACGCCACCACCAGCGGGGGCGAGGCCAAATAATTCGCCCGAACACAGTCACACAGACGTCCTTCTAAATGCCTGTTCCCAGACAGAACGCCACACGCCACCAAATCACCCTGCACACGAGCAAACAGCTTAGATTAAGATGCAGATGTTCAGATAGAAAGACAGTAAATGAGAGTTCGGTCTCACCTGTTTAATGGCGTCTACCACATTCTCAGGTAAAGGTGCTGTGTTGCCCACACACGTAGCACATCCATAACCCGCCACCTCAAACCTGAAACCCATGATCGAAAAACACGCAGAATTGATTGTTTAGACAATTGTTAGCGTTTATGTGAAACAAGGCTATCATAAAGGCTATTATAATTTCACTATTATTTATCTACTTTATTTTTACAATTTTATTATTATTATTTTTTTTGAATAGTAATAAATGTGATAGAAATATTTGAATATTAATCATTTTATTTATTATAAATATATTTTTAAATGTCAGAGGTATTTTTTGTTTTAATAATAGCGGTCGTTAATGATTTTTATGGTATTTGTAAATTGTATTTATAAATGTAATACACTTAATTTACTTTTCATATTTTTTATTTCTGTTTCATTTAGATAAATATTAAATAAATATCAAAATAATGTGTGTATATATATATATATAAAATAAATATTTTAATAATACACATATTTATATGTGTGTGTGTGTGTGTGTATATATATATATATATATATAGATAGCAGAGTGTGATTATGACATATAAAATATATTTATTCTTTATTTTTATATATATTATGGGATTAGAACACAAAAAACAGAAAACCAAAAAAAAGCTAATTAAATAATAAAATGTATTGAATAAATATTTATAAATAAAAATATAAACTAAAAACAATAAATACTAAAGAAATGTTTAAAATATACATTTTACTCTCTCTAGTTTTAGTGATAGATTTTGTTACCAATAATAACCTTGGTGTGCTCAAGTATGTGCATCTAATATTGTGTGTGTGGTGTGTGTACCCGAGTTTCTTGAGGAAGGGCAGGACTCCGCTGGTGTTCAGGTAATGTGTGACGGTTCCACTGCCGGGCACCAGACTGGTCCTGATGTACGGCTTTACCGTCAGACCAGCCTCGACGGCTTTCTTCGCTAGTAGACCTGAACAAAACACGGACGTACATGTGAGATGCACTAAACACTGTGCAAACAGCTCATATCAGATCTACAGATATCTTGACGCCTGACCTGCGGCCAGCATGACGGACGGGTTGCAGTTATTGGTGCAGCTGATGACAGCAGCGATGACGACGGATCCGTGTGCCAGGTTGTACTCAGCCCCCTCGTGCAGGAACGGGACCAGAGTTGCCTGCTTGTCTTTGGATATGTGGAAGCCCTTAAAACCCACCTACACATACATGGATGGCAAAAAAACAAACCCAGCTAGCAACTTGGTACCATTACTTAATTGACAAATACCTTGTGTGTGCTAATATGTGCATTCACCTTTTCATTCAGGCAGTTAATAAAGTCTTCCTTCATGCAAGTCACGGCAACTCTATCCTGTGGCCGTTTGGGTCCACTGACATGAGGCACAATGGAGCTCAGGTTCATCTCAATGACCTACGACACCAACCACATCACATTTGTTAACAACTGACCTATGAAGTTTTATGGGGGATATACTCTGGATTTTTATATTGGTCTTTTGGTTACTCATTTCACGTGAAGGTTCCTCAATGATTTACACTACCTTTCAAAAGTTTTGAGATTTCTTTTAATCAGCAAGGATGCATTTAATTGATCAAAAGTGACAGAAATGTTCATGAAAAAAATTAATGAACCAACCTCTGAATACTGAGGCTCTTCTGATTGTTCATCGTAGGTTCTGAAGAGTTTGATAGCCTTCAGGTAGTCTTCTAAAACCACAAGCTTCTCCTCACTGCAGACTGATCAGAAAAACATTTTTGCGTCAAATTACACCCTTAATATCACTTTAGTCTTTTTAGTCTTAAGTACAAAGAGCATCCATACTGGTGTGTTTAAAGTGCTGCAGGGTGATGTCATCCACAGGAAAGAAGCTCACGGTGGCGCTGTACTCCGGGCACATGTTAGCGATAGTGGTCCGATCGGGAGCCGAGAGCTGTGGTACACCAGGCCCAAAGAACTCCACAAACTTCCCGTCGATTCCTGCCTGACGCAGATACTGAAACACAAAGACCAGACAGCGAATGATACGTTATTTCTTCAGATGCAAACTCACTGAAAATGTCATATATTAAAGACCTCGCTGTACCTTTGTAATGCCCAGTACGATATCAATGGACGTTGCAAGAGGACTGATGGTCCCCACGAGTTTACAGCCGACAACCTGTGGCAAAGTTAAAGACACTGGCTGACCTAACATGACCGCCTCTGACTCAATACCTCCAACTCCTGAAAGAGCATGAGAGACAGACATTGTGAGGTAACAAAACAAAACCGATTTCATTAATAATAACAGTAATTAGTGCCATCGTGCTCACCCCAGCCCAGGATGCCGAGGCCGTTGATCATGGTGGTGTGGGAGTCCGTTCCCACCACGCTGTCTGGATAAATAAACCCCTCCCCTTCCTGTACCACCTGACACAGGTACTCTAGGTTCACCTGATGCACTGTGTTGATGTCTGGTGGAACCACATTGATGTTTTTGAAGGCTTTTGAACACCACTGGAGAGAGAGAAGAGTCAAAAACTCAAGACTTGCACTACTGTTCAAAGGTCTGTAGGACTTTAATGCTTTTGAAAGAAGTCTCAAATGCTCACCAAGGCTGCATTTATTTGATCAAAAACAGTAAAAAAAAGTAATATTGTGAAATATTATTACAATTTAAATTACTGTTTTCTATTTGAATATATTTTAAAATGCAATTTATTACTGTATTGGAAAGCAAAATTTTCAGCATCATTACTCCAGTCATCAGTGTCAGAAATCATGCTGATTTGCTGCTCATGAAACTTTTCTTATTATAATCCCAAATGTTGAAAACAGCGATGCGAATGACATGTAATGTAGTCTTTGTGTAGATATAAATCACAGAGAGCTCTGAAAACTCACCTTAAAGAACTCCAATCTCTCTTTGTTTCTGGTTAGCTCCATCTCTTGATTCCTGATCATAGTTTCAGGCCTGTGTGCGTCAGACAGATATCAGCACATCAGAGAAAGCAAACAGAGTAATGTGGAGAGTGTATTAGTATGATGTAAGATATACACAATCTTATTGGTTAACTCTGTGATACTCCCCTCATATTCTTGCTATTTCTTCTGAGACAAAGATGCTAATAAGCTTGAGATACGGCAGCGCTGAGTTCACCGTTCATTCAAATGCTAATTGCTAGAAGGACTGGAATGAGGCACATGGAACCTTATATCTAACAGTGTGTGTGTGAGGTGTAGACGTACTCTGACACGGGCTGCAGGTGGAAGGGGCACAGGAGGGGTGTGTTCTCTATCTGTACTGCTGCAGTTCTGCCACTGGGGGCGTCAGAGCAGGAGGCTTTGCTGCAGCCGCCCCGATGACCCGGGCGTTGACCTGTACAGTGACTCCCTCGTGGAGATGGTCGACCGGCAGGAGATCTGACAGCGGCACCTTGACTCTCATCCACGGGGATTGAAGGGCTCTGGATGCCACTGAGAAATGAGGTAAACTGTTGTTAGTGATTTTGTTGCTTGACAGTGAAAACTTGTTGCAATCTGCCTGGTTAAGTTCATAAAACGAGACTGTTTACATAAAAAAACTGTAGCACAATACATCACAACCCTAATTACTGTGTACATTGGGACGTCTGGGCATAATCATTGTTTATGTTAATGCTGTAATTATTGGTTTTTAAACATGAATACTGTTTTAATCCTTTCTCAAGCCCATGTGTTCACTCTCACCATTTGCTGTAGTCAATCTGCAGCGAATGATCTACGATGAGGTCTGTGGGGCATCTGGGGTTCACCAGGTTTGGATCAACCCCCTGTTTAGCTAAGGCATCTCTCATGGCTGCCAGATCCACCATAGCAGGAATTCCCCTGTGAACACACACACACAATGGAGGCATCAGGACATATCCAACTTTATGAACAGGCCCAGGTAATATGGCTGCACGATTAATCAAAATAAAGCTGAAATCTCGATATGGCTTAGTGTTATTATCAAATTGCAAAGGCTGCGACTGAATTAAATATATGTGCTGCATGTTTTAGAGTGAAGCGCTGCACCGTGTTCTTAAACCTGGAATTTTTTTAATCAAAATTATCATAAATCATGTATCCCTATTTGATAACTCACGTAAAATCCTGCAGCAGAACCCTGGCGGGAGAGAACACCACCTCGGCCTGGTTCTGCTGCGTCTGCCAGTCCAAAATATTAGAGACATCCTCCGTCTTTACGTAGAACCCGTCACACTTCCGAATGGCGGCCTCCAGGAGAACCCGCATACAGAACGGCAGTTTCTCTACAACAAAAAGAGCAAATTAGTGCTTTTGCAAGACTTTACATCTGAACTTGAGTTTGTTTATGTTTTTTCTTATAAGTGATGTCAGTTGTATCTATGCATGAATTATTTAAAGACCCAAACTCACCATATCTGGCATCATCACTGAGCCTCTGTGGGTTGAAATACCTCAGCTCTTCATACTTTTCACTCCGGAGAGTGTCGATCAAATCGCCAAACGGATGTTCTGTAGAGAATACAAGCCTTATTAGAGCATTTTGGTGAAAAACACTGAGAACGAGGTGATAAATTTGTGCAACAGAGAAGGAAAAGAATGGCTTGTGTGCCTAAAACTCATTAATCTGATCTGGATTCGAATTTGTCCTGCAACAACCAACCAGAACCAGACTACAGGAGACCAACACCTGCAGGGCTCATGTAACTCAGAGAGTGTGTTACTGCGTCCCAACTCGCCTACCAATTCACGTTCAAATAAGGGATGCACCAAACATTCAGAAACTAAATACTTTGAAGAAGAATCATTGAAGAAGAGAAAAGTAAAAAAGTGAAATGTCAGTGTTCAGCTTTGAACTGGGTTCATCTATAAAAGCATATTATGATCAAAATTCAAACACAATTTCAAATAAAGTATTTTTATTTCCTCATTGTGCTTTAAGGTTCTCATACCTTAAAGCAATGCCCTCTTGGTTATTCAGTACAATAAAGTCTTTGAAACTTTTGTTAAAGAACCGGTCATCTATTTTCAAAAAAAACCCCAAAAAAAACATGCAGTATATATTTGTAGGATACAGAGATGCTTTTATCATCAAAATCCAAAAGAACTTTCCAGAGCACTTTTAGTATTTTTAACATAAGAAGTGAAAGAAGTGAAAAAAAGTCATTTACTGTGTGTTTTTGGGGTCGACTTTGTTTAGATCCAGGATTGCATTGAAAAACACATCCACTGTTGGAATATAGTTGTTGGAATATATTTGAATATATCACACACACACACATATATATATATATATATATATATATATATATATGACAAATGACTTCCACATACTAATCCTAATAGACACACAGAAGTGAAACAGGTTGTGTTATAATTTCACTGCAAAGTAACAACAGCACTGTTTGCAGTGAGATCTGTATACTGTCAGAAGACATTACAAAAAAATTTCCATCATTCCTATCCATGCAGAAATAAAATGTTTGTGACGGTTCACTAAACCAAGAGAGGACAACAAAACTAAATCATGATATAAAACACACACCAGTCCTCATACACAGCAGTCCCAGTGTGACTACATGTGTGGAGGAGGATGAACAAGCACAGACACACACTTATCACTCACACCCTGCGTCTGCTGCACGTGTTAGATTACGTTAGATGAGTTTAGATAAAACTGCAGCAAAGGAACACAAACCTGCATCCACCACATAGCTAATATGAATGAACACAAAAATACCCTGATCTTTATTTATGACACGGAAGATAAAGACACTGGGTGGGAAAAATAAATAACACTCTTGCTGACAGAAGAGCAGATTACAGCAGGATCAGTGCACTTACACGAAGAACGAACATGCACAGTTAATTAGAATTATACAACCTATACCTCTGAATGAAACAACTGCAGACCTTCAATCATAATTAAAAATGTTTATTTTTATTTATTGTTGGAGCTAGATGTTATTTTAGTAATGTTAGAATGAGGAAGAAGTGTAATCAATTAGAGAAATATAATATTTTCAACAACAAAAAAATGAGTTACTCTAAAAAAGGCCCAATGTGTTCAGTTTCCAAAAACTTCCACATTGCAGGTTTTACAGTTTGGGAGACATTTGGTTCCCACAAAGTATTTACCTGTGCCTTGCTTTTCAAGACTAAGTTAATTTTAACACACTAAAGCTGATGATACACAGGGGAACTTTTTGAGCAATGTTGCTGGGCAATTTTGCCGAGCTATTGTTGCTTGGGCACTTTCCAATTGAAAATGGGCAATACATTTTTATCTGGATAATTTAAATCGGTCGTGGGCCCTGTGTCTCATATTGTTGCCTGTTGACGGCAACATTGCCCAGCAAAATTGCTCAAAAAGTTGCCCTGTGTATCATCACCTTAAGGGTTCATAGTTCGTAACAAACCTATTTTAACAAACCGGCTCATTTAAAGGGTTAGACAGTTTATCCAAAAATGTAAATTCTGTCATTAATTACTCATCCTCATGTCTTTCCAAACCCGTAAGACTCTCGTTCATCTTCAGAACACAAATTAAGATCTTTTTGGTGAAATCTGAGAGCTTATTAAAGACATCATTAAAGTGGCATTAAACTCCTTTGGTTTAACCTCAATTTTATTAAGCAACAAGTGCTTTGTTTACACAAGAAAATATAATTTACAATATATTCCACATATACAATATATCTCCAACGCATGTTCGCACAGCAACGTCTCTCATGAAAGCTCGTTGGAGATTAATAATTTGTAAAAGCGGTAAATCTTGTTTTTTGCCACTCCACTTGTGTTGCTTCAGATTAAACCACTGGAGTCACATGGATTACTTTAATGATGTCTTTAAAGCATTTCTGGGCCTTGAAAGTGGTAGTTGCATTAACTGTCAAAGGAGGGACAGAAAGCGCTAAGATTTCATCAAAAATATTTTATTTTTTGTTCCGAAGATGAACTAAAGTCTTATGGGTTTGGAACGACATGAGAGTGAGTAATTAATGACAGAATTTTCATTTTTGGGGGAGCTAACCCTTTTAAATCATAATTTGTCTAGAATCACCTTTTTCCAAAAAGCTTAAAAAGTTTCATGTTTATGAACCTTTTACACCAGAGAGAACAACCTCATTAGAAGATCAAGTAATTGTATAATCAAGTAATTGTATAATTTTGAAGAAATAAATACAAAGATTGTGCTTTTCCCTTACAAACGTTGCTCTCTGTGCCAGTAGTACCATGATATAGTCCTTGTATTAGATGATAATACTTCTTCAAATCAGATAGAATACACATAATGGCACTGAATAAATACCATACTCGAATACAATGGTATTTACATACCACAGAAAAGTAAGAACATTATGGAATTACCATAGTACATGAGCAAAAAACGAAACACCAAAAAGCATGGTAGTACCATGGTACAAGTGTGTTATTGTAAACAACAAATAATAATCGAGCATCGTGCATAATATGATTGTGTATTGTTCCTATTAAGCTGTCTGGCTAGACAACATTTTGGGCATTAAAGACGTGTTAAACAGAAGCTGTCAAGCTGTACATCTTATTGAGTTTTGACACGCATCAGTTTTAGATCGCGTGAGATGCATCGTGTAATCGCAAGCGAGCTGGACGTCAGTCGGTCTCTCGCCGCTAGCCGCAGTGCTAACGACAAACCCGACTCTTTCATCCTTTTATAAATTAATATTTGAGAACTGCTATGACACACATTTGTGACTTCGCATATAACCGGTTACATACTTCTCTGTCAGGGCGTAAATTAGATGAAAATTGTTATTTTTGTCATTTAAAACCGCACTTACCGTTCTGAGGTGAACCCAGCGCCATGATGAGTCCTAATATTAACACGACTCCACTCGCTCGTGCCAAAACAGCTAGCCAACCAGCGAACAAGTTCCTCCCTGGAGAACTGCCCAATCAGCTGAAAGCATCTCGCACATCGCCATCCAATCAACAAACACTACCCTTCATCACTTTGGTTATTTAATAAATGTCAAGAGAGCGTTTATTAGTATTAATGATTTATTGAAATGACTTGTATATATACTAAATACAATTATTTTCAATAGACAAGTAGCATTTTTTATGTTTTCTGTTGTTTTTATTAAACTTAAAAACTTACTCTTTTTAAAACCATGTAAATTGTTCATTGTAAAAAAAACTTGTTGCTCGTGTTAATAGGCATTTAAGAAATAAAAATATGAATAATAATGCTACATTCATATTGATAAAGAAGTTCTACATATCTACACATTATTTTTTTCCATTTCATAAATTATTTTAAGAAATCTTCCAGTGTTCTGTATAATTGCAATGCCTTTAATACAAGGCTTTATTTCAATAAACAATTAGCAATATATATATATATATATATATATTTATATATGTATATGCTAAATTACATACATGTATATATGCTTAAAATATAATATAATATAATATAATATTATATAGAGCGGTCCTCCTGTGTCAATGACCAATCAGCAGGCAGCAGCGGTCGCTCGTCCTGTCAGTGACGTTTGAGCATGCGCCGGAAGTGTGGCGGAACAAGTATTCGGCTCGATCGACACGGATCGACATGACTTTACATCAGGAGCTGCAGGCCGCTGATCGATCAGAGAAAATGCAGTTTTTAGAGGCATAATAGCGGATTTATCTCATGACAGAACCGCACAGCTCCGCTTAAGGCCGCTGGATGGAGAAACAGCAAATATGGCGAGCTAACCGAGTGAGTTACTGTATGTCTGGGAGGTCAAATGAAGTGTCATGTAACGTTAATTCTGACGGGCGAGATTTTTTTTTTGCTGGGGGTGTCAGGTGGTATATTGTCTTGTGTAATGGGCATGTGCAGTCGGCGAAATAAATTACATTTATGCATGTATTGAATTTCTAAGAGTAAGGTTTAATTTGGATAGTAATGTATGTACATTCTGTCAAAAAGATATTGAATCTCAGAAACAAATCTTTTTTTATACAATTGTACGATTTTTAAGTTCTTTTAGGACAGATTGTATGAGTGGTTGAAGACAAAACATGTAATACCTGACTTTGACTATTACATTGTTGTCTTTTTGGACAACAAAAATATTTAATTTTTGTGTATGCTATATTGATTGTGGCCAAGTTTTACCTACACAAATGTAGATTTGTTAAACTTTATTGTAAAACCTTAAAACAACCTCTGAAAACATTCAAACCTTAAAACAATTAAAAAAGAATGCCTTAACTCTCTAAATTACTGCCAATATATATGAATTAACACCCCCACACACACACACACACAATGTGTTATTTTTCATATTATAATTTGCTTTTTGTATTTTTTTTAATTTATTTATGTTATTATGTTGTTTAGAATATGCTTCTTGGTCTTATTGTTAATGTGTTTAACAGTGATAATGTTTGTTATTTGAAATGATAAAAAAACTAAAAAAAACTAGAGGGTCGGTGATACTGTAAAATTAGGTATCAATACCAAGTAAATACAGGCCCTATTTACTCACCCTCATGTTGCTCAAACCCTGTAAGACCTTCGTTCATCTTCCGAACACAAATTAAGATATTTTTGATGAAATCTGAGAGCTGGATCCCTCCTCCATAGGCTTCTTCAGAGATTGAAACTTGCCGGCCCCGAAAAGTTATTAAAGACATCGTAAAAATAGTCCATGTGACTACAGTGGCTCAATCTTAAGTTTATCAAGCGCCGAGAATACTTTTTGTGCGCAAAAACAAACAAAAATAATGACTTTATTTCAACTATTCATTTCCTTCTCTCTGGGCCTCTAGTCAGTTAACTTAGTATGATTGCGTAGAGCTACGTCACACACAGGCTCACTATTGGCCGACGCTGGTCATGTGTGTGATGCGTGTGACGTACAACAACAGAAGCTTACGCTGTTACACTAGTGAAAAATGACAGAATTGAAGATAAGGTTAGGGTTGCATGTGAAAAGACAGATGCGACAGCTTGAGCAGACTCACAAATGTGCTGTACTACAACAACTCTTGTATTGTTCCCGGGGGCGGGGTTTATGTAAATTTTAGAGTTGGTGATGTCACTAACCCGGGAGCACGCTCGTGTAGTCCCTACCAGCCTTTTGTTGTAGTCCTTAAAAAACGATTTGTATAAAAGAAAAGATCTCCATGTGCTTTGAACTTTGAGCATCGTAATTTTGCAGATGTTGTTTATGATCAAACAGCAATATTACACACTAACTAAAGTTAGAAAAGTGAAATCATAATCAACCACCCCTTTAAATCTGAGATTTCTGTCCGTCCATTGACAGCTACACAACTACTACTTTGACGCTTCAAAAAGTTCATAAAGAGATCGTAAAACTAATCCATATGAATTAAGTGGTTTTTCCAATTTTTCTTTAGAGGAACGATTGCTTTATATGATGAACAGATTAAATTTAGGCTTTTATTCATATAAACTTTAATTTTCATCAATTATTCACATATAAACATTCATTTCATAAAAAATATCTTCATTTGTGTTCCAAAGATGAATGAAAGTCTTATGGGTTTGGAACAGCATGAGGGTGAGTAGTTAATGACAGAATTTAGATTTTTGGGTCAACTAACCCTTTAATGTAACCTTTTTATAACAAGAAAAATAAATAAATAAAATAAACTGCTGGGATGTAAAAATGCATAGTTCACATCTCAGATGTTCTATCATACACTTTTTTTTTTTTTTTACACGTGTGAAGACATTATCTCTGCAGAACATAACCCAGCTGTCGCATGACTTTTGAACTCTGTACCTTCAGATCTGCAACAAAACATTCAGCTTGTATGAAATGTGATTTTGTCATTTCAGGTTATGCGGGAGAGGAGCGAGTGTGCGCGCGTGTGATTTAGTGTGTGATGTCATCGGCTGCAATGATGCAACAGAAGCGCAACATTCAGATCATCGAATGGGAGGATCTGGACAAGAGGAAGTTCTACTCGCTGGGCGTCTTCATGACCATGACCACACGGGCCGCCGTCTACCCGTTCACCCTGATCCGCACCAGACTGCAGGTGCAGAAGGGCAAGTCGCTCTATAACGGCACCTTCGACGCCTTCTGTAAGATTCTGAAGGCCGAGGGGGCTCGTGGCCTTTACCGAGGGTTCATGGTCAACTCGTTCACACTGATCTCAGGTCAGGCCTACATCACTACCTACGAGTTAGTGAGGAAATATGTGTCCTGTTACACGTCCGATAACACGGTCAAGTCTCTGGTGGCGGGCGGAGCGGCGTCACTGGTGGCCCAAAGCATCACGGTGCCCATCGACGTGGTGTCCCAGCAGCTGATGGTGCAAGGGCAGGGGTGTCAGCTCACACGCTTCAAACTCAAACCTAAGGTGGCGATGACCACGTCCAAACAGAAAGTCACATTTGGTCAGACCAGAGACATTGTGGTTCTGATTTTTCAAACGGATGGATTTCGGGGGTTTTATCGCGGATATGTGGCGTCCCTGCTCACCTACATACCCAACAGCGCCGTCTGGTGGCCCTTTTATCACTTTTATGGAGGTAAAGAAAATAAATATTTAGCGATGCATCGAAATGATTTTGACACAAACAGATAAAGTTCAATTAATAGAGTGTAACGGTCTGGTTCTGGTAGAAGTTGAACGACTTCCTCACAGATTTCTGCTCGTTCTAAATCAGATACAGATAAAGTAGCACAGTAGAGATTATATTTATATGAATGAATGCACTAGTGAGAGTGCGATCGATCTGGTTTTAGTTACTAAGAAATATATGCTAGAACTTTTCAGTTTCTAAATTATTCGATTGATAAAACAGTGTTGACAATACATTTCTACTGTACTGAATGTTTCCGTGTGCCCGTAATATGCGAGCTTCTGTGTGTGTGTGTGAGTTACAATGCAGCAGCGCATTGGTTTAGAACGCAGATTAATTTACCTGTACAATAAGCTGCTTAAAACGTGCATTCACCCAAACAATTTTGAGCATCCAGATGGTATAATCAAACACGTATAGTGGAGCGCTCTGAGTATGCATTTATTTGTCATTTTAACTGTTGGAAATGGAGAGTAAAAGTAAACTTCAAAGATTTCTTATCCTGTTGCGCCCTCTATAGGCCATGATCAGAGACTAGTCGAAATCAAGCTAAAAGCGTCATGGCAGAGCATTAAATTCATCTAGTCAGTTCAACAATTGGTTCCATTAATTTTCTCCATTGGGAAATATATATATTTTTAACAGTAACTTTTAAACCTTTAAAGACAGACCTGCTGTGAACTCAGAGGTTGTTTATCTATGGTATATGCTTTTGTTAAAGCCATCTGTTCACATTTTAACTTATATATTTTTAAAGGAATTCCTGGTGGAAAAACTAATTACCCATGATGCTGTGAAGAAAATTCCACCAATCAGATAGTTTCAGCAAACAAAAAGGCCAGAGCAATGAAGCAATGTCATTTGCAATGCTTCATGGGATTGTAGTTCTTTCCCTGATTAAAGCTGTTACGTACACAGTGTAGTGTTTTACCTCTTTTTGTCTGATTTTCACATAATATTTTCTTCAAATCAAAGTTTATAATGTTGTGATTCATGGCTTAAAAACTTTAAACTGACTTTTTTTTTCAATCTGTTGGAAAAATAATTGGAAATAATAATTTTTTTTAGTTATATAATTATGTTTCTACTCCAGTTTGTTGTTTAACTATTAACATTTAAACACACTGTGTGTGTTTCCAGAGCAGCTCTCCAAACTGGCCCCTGCTGACTGTCCGCACCTCCTCCTGCAGGCCGTGGCGGGACCGATGGCTGCCGCGACAGCCTCCACCCTGACCAACCCCATGGACGTGGTCCGAGCCAGAGTACAGGTACAAACACTTTAACGTGCCTCTGTTATGCTTTTTTGAATATTAACATTCATGCAGTATGTAATAAAGCTGTTTGTGAATGTAAAGTTTTAAAGATCAAAGTGCTCGACAAGTAAAGGGATGGTCTCCTAAAATAAAGAACCATTTCTGAACTGTCTGAAACGAGTCAGTAATTCCAGTCTCACTTCCTGTTATATACATTAACAAATTTGCATAATGGCCTTCATTGGACCCTCAAACACTGTAGTTGTAGCTGAGACTGGAAGAGTTTGGTTCGTGTTGTCGACAAGACGCTGTCAAATCAACTTAACTGCACTTTCAAAGGATGAGGACTCGCGCTCGGATTGTCACGAACTTTCAGAAAGGAGCGGTTTAGAGAAACTGAAGTTTTGCTGCTTCGTATTTTTTTGTGGACACTGTGATTTTATATATTTATTTACACAGTCAAACCAAAAATTATGCAGACACCAGATATCATTTTTGATATTTTTTACTAGTGGGTGCAGGACACTATAGTTCATTTATGTAAGTGACGATGGCAAGATAAAGTATACTGTGGCATATTATACCCAAAAATTATTCATATAGCGACTATCAGTAATATTTGGGACCAAAAATGATTCAGACACTTTGACCTGATAAGTGTTTTTTCTTTAATTGCTGATGCAAACTTTTTACACCACAGACTGAACAAAATGAAGTATTGCTTGGTAATTTGTTGACCTAAATTGGTATTATCTATTCGTGTAGTTAAATTTAACAGCTGACAGATATTCAACCTGATTCATTTGTAAGACAGTCAATGACTGTTTTGCTACTGTATCTTTAAGACTTCTATATGTAAATGAGCTCTATTATAAACTAACCTGCCTTATCTCTGTGTACTGATGAAGTTCACACTGTTGATCATCAGGTTCAGGCTGGAGTTATTCATTATGATAATGTCGTCACTTCTATTTCAAAAAGCAACAACTGTTCTTGTATTTCGAAATATGGCTCTTTAAAATGTATTATCATGTAATTATTGTAAATGATTAATATAGATTTGAGCTTTGTGAGATAATACACTGTGCGTGTGTTTGCAGGTTGAAGGTCGTTCGTCTGTGATCGAGACGTTTAAGCAGCTCCTGGCTGAAGAGGGAGCGTGGGGTCTCACCAAGGGTCTCTCTGCACGCATCATTTCCTCCTTGCCCACGTCTGTCATGATCGTCATCGGTTACGAGACACTGAAGAGACTCAGTCTGCGTCCTGAACTGGTGGACAGCAGACACTGGTGAAAACACTCACCTGACGCTATACCTCAGCCTTTTAAACAGATGCCTTTTATTATTTTCGCCATTTATAAGGACCAGGCAATAATTGACTCTCAAATGTGAAGATCTATTTCCTTTCTCGTGGATTTTATATATTTTGTGACCTTTAATCTGTTCCCGTGAACTCTGGCCCATTCTAGTATTTTGTAAGGAGCTCCTTATTTGTCTTTTTCGCCTGGTATGTGTTTGCTTATCAGAGGTTTTAACGTGAAAAATACTTTGACATGGTGAATTTGAGTCTTTCTTGTGAATCTCGTGCAGTGCCCTTCACTTCATATGACAGGAAGTGAGATAATCACATCTGTTACATGCTAGGAAGATTGAGAACATGGCTGCGTCCGAAATCTTAAAAATGCTGCCTTCGGAGAATGATTTCCAAGGCATCAAGGCACATCCGAATGCAATGTTAGCTTCACTTCCTGTCTCCTGAGAAACCTAATCTGATCCAGTTTTGAAGGCAGCAGAGATGTATCCTTCGCTGCCTTTGATATCCCACAATCCGGTGCTTTCCATCCCAGTTGAGCTAAAAAATAAAGATGGTGCCTGAAAGTTGTGGTTGGTGGTCAGTTTGTGTGTAAATTCTACTTTTATATAGTGAGAAATTACTGTTGATATTATTGATATATTAATAAAATACTTGCTTATCACCAAAGCTCACTCTATTTCGCTATAGATCATTAAACCGTTACACTGCCTCTGTCTGAAATCAGGCACCCTTTGTGTGCAAACGCCACCTTCAAAGTCATTGCCTGATAAGGCAACAAGTCAGCTGCCTAAGTTTTGGGACGCAGCCCATATATGGGCTTTTCACACTTGAAACCCTTGGGAATTTTTTTTTTTCTCCTTAATATTCAGGTTTTGAGATTTCACACTGTACATTTTTAAACCCTGAGTTTGGGCCGGCTCACACGGAATGCGTTTTTTTCTGTTAAAAACAAAAGGCAGGGCAGTGGAACTAACAAAACAAAAAGCGCTGGTGAGACACGTTTTTAGCGGCGCATTTTTAGAATGACTCATGCGCGAGACGCTGTAATGCAAAAGACGCGAGCGCGACGGTTAAAGATGGCCGTGTAGCGCGACAGTTAATTATTGCCGTGTAGCGCGTCTTTACATTGAAAAACTATGGAAAATTTGCGCGGTGGACATGGACAAACGCGTTCTTTGTGTGTAAAGGTCCCTAAATGTTCTTATTTACAAGCTTATTAATATTGTTTGGTTAAGTACATTTACTCTCACTGTGTTCTGACAGAAACATACTAAAGATATTTTCTTCTATCACTCGTTTTACATACGTCACGGTTTGAGATTTTTTTACTTTTTCCTTTAGACATTTGATTGACGTGTGAAAGTTTGTTACTGTACAAAGGTCATGAATATAATAAGGCAAGACTTGATTAAAGGTTGCTGAAACATATTCGTGGTTATGGAAATATCTGTGCAAATTTATAGGGCAATTTATTGTGAAATTCATGCCTGGAAAGATTTATAGTAAATACAAATTTACTAATAATATATATTAAATATCCTATTGGCTTGAAACTGCGTTTTGTGTGCATTCACTATTCAATGATTGTTAAAATACAACAGGATAAATCATGTAAATTATTTTGTGAACCCAGGGTTAAATAGAGTGAAAATCCTTGTGAGAAAAGTTAGGAGGTATCATGTTCTACTGTATGACAATTTAACCTCCTTTGGACTGTCATATTTGTGTTTTTATTATACCTTGTCTTTAACTTTCAGAAAACTGTGTTTTGGGGCCAAAGCTCTCACAGCTGATGTTTTATAAATGGGCTTCATATGCCATAGTAGGTTTTGTCTAAGATTTTTTCTAACTGAATCTGTCACAATCTGTAGCTCACAAACACTCTAAAGCATTTAATAGTCAAGTTCTGCTCTGGATTGTTATGAGAATTATTTTTACATGTCTGCTATACAGTAAAAAAAAAGAAAAGAAAAAAAAAGTCTGAACTAACGTCTCTGAATTGTTAATGGTGGTGCAGTAACATTTGGTGGCATGTAGAGGGCGTGAATTGATCAGAACAGCCATGTTTGCACTCGTAAAGTCGTTTAAAAAAGCTGGAAATATCAGGGAATTTTTACATTTGATTTGATTCTAAAATCATAAATTAAACTATAATGAATATCATACTTCCTAGTAAAAATGTCATCTGTCAAAATGAATGTGTGAATCCTGAACAAGCGACAAGTTTTTAGAAAAAAACCATTTAATTGTATCACCATAATATAGATGTTGATATTGCAATGAAACTGAAATAAAAAATCATTTGCATGCATGTTGTGGTCTTGAGTGGGTGTGGCTATCAGAGCTTCACTTCGGACAGTCGTAAATGTGAATGGCTCGGTCATCACCCGCAGAGACGATTTTTGAGCCCGTGGGGTTGTATTTCACACTCCAAACCTGCGCACACACACACAAACACACATTTGAACATGAACGGACATGGCTATATGCTCTTGAGAAACAAAAAACACATTATGATCTGCTTACAAGCCCCCATAAATGGCCACTTTCTTGATCTTTATATCACAGTCTCATTATAGACAGCCACACTACCGTTCAAAAGGTTGGGGTTAGTAAGATTTTACATAACTCATTATAATTGAAAATTTTCAGCATCATTACTCCCATCTTTAGTGTCACATGATCTTTCAGAAATCATTCTAATATGCTGTTCAAGAAACATCTCTTATTATCAGTGCTGATTAATATTTTGTGGAAACCATCATACCTTTTTCCATGGTTCTTTGATGAAAAAAAAGTTCAAAAGAACGGCATTTATTTCAAAAAGTACTCTTTTGTAATATTTTAAATGCCACGTTTGATCCATTTAATGCACCTTGTTGAATAAACCCAAACGTTTGAACGGTAGTGTAAACGAATGTAACGTCACTCACCTGGTCCTGATGATCAAAGAACGTGTTCACACATGATCTGCTGCTCGTGTCCCAAACCTTCACACTCTTATCAGACGAACTAAAAAAACAACGAATAAGAGTTCAGACACACACACAAACTACATTTTGATTCCTAGTTTCCCTTCATTTGAGGTGCATCAGCTCTTGCCTGGACACAAAGTGTGTGTCGTCGGGTGAAAAGGCCACGTTTAGCACCCAGGACCCGTGACCACTGAGTGTCCCGGCCAGGTTAGCGTGCTGCCTATAAGACACATAAACAACAAGAATGTGAGATTCCAATGTGCTTGAAGGTGAAATACACACATAAATCTGCTTGAATCCAAACGTACACGTCATAAATCTTGATGTAGCCATCGTCTGATGCGGTTACCAGCAGCTGAGAGTCTGGAGAAAAGGTCAGAGACCTGATAGGCATCGCATGACCTGGAAAAAGAGCATATCTTATTTTCATCCCACTTATTGGCTACTGTACCTTTAAGAATTCTGTATGTAAACTGTTTGGTATAATCAGTAATGAAGCACTACAATACACACTACTGGTCACAAGTTTAAAATAAATAAGATGATTGATTAGAATGATTTCTGAAGGATCATGCGACACTGAAGACTGGAGTAATGATGCTGAAAATTCAACTTTGACGTCACAGGAATAAATTACATTTTAAAGCGTCTTAAAATAGAAAAATGTATTTTGAATTGTAATAATATTTTCATATTTTTACAGTATCAAATAAATGCAGCCTGGGTTAGCAGAAAGAAACTTCTTTCAAAAATATCTCAATTATTCCAAACGACTGACTGGTAGTGTAATGCTAAAAACTGAAGCACATCTAACATTAAACATTATTTCCAGCTGTACTTGGAGCAAATGAAAGGGATGAGTGAGCGATGGAGGGATGCAGGAAGACGGAGAGGAAAAATGGAGTCGCGCAGTGACAGGAGCCGAAGTTTACGGCCCTTGAGGGACAGCCAGAGACGCAAACAGGTTTTTCCAGCGCATTCACGTAACCCATAATCACTCTAAATGCATCTAGCAGACCAACGGACAGAACGTCTACAGAACGGACACTGCTTTAATAGAGGAAACTAAAGACAGCTTGAATCATGTGGGAGACGATTTTACCTTCCAGCGTGTGCAGCAGTTTCCCAGTCGCAATATCAAAGATATTAATGATTCCGTCTATTGCACCGCTGGCTAAATGCTTTCCGTCTGGACTCTAGAGAGAGAGAAAAAGAGAGAGAGAGATATTAGGGCCTAGAAAGTCATTATATTTTTTGGAAAACCAGCATTTTCTTTCTTCAAAATTTCACTTTGACGTGTAATGTGAATGAAATTTGGACTGTAATTTGTGAAATCAGTTCCTTTTTGAACAGAACACCAAAGTGAACTTTTACCTAATTATATGTTTCCCACAATCTTTGACCAATACATTTCCATGATTGTTTTCATTATTTCACTCATGGTTTGTGAGTACTGGAAAATAATAGCAATTACACTGAATAATCTGTTTCTTGCGAACAAAATATTTTAGAGCTAAGCATAACAAAACATGCATGTTCAATATGTTCGACATGGATTTTAGACTGTTTTAATTTTACTTATATGAATTTTTCAGTCTTCAGTGACTGTGGAAACTTTGTTATGTAACATTTCAACAAGACAGGAAATTAAATGTTCTAAATAAATGTCAATGATCTTTTGTATGTTTGATGCATCAGTGCATATTATGAGGAAAAAAATCATATTTCAAAAAAATTAATGTGATAAATACACTACCGTTCAAAAGTTTAGAGACAGAAAGATTTTTAATACTTTTATTTGGCACGGATGCATTAACTTATTTAAAAGTGACTGAAGAAATTTAAAATGTAAATTCAGCTTTGACATCACAGAAATAAATTACATTTTAAAATATATCCAAATAGAAAATAACTATTTTAAATTGTACAAATATTTCACAATATCACTGTTTTTACTGTATTTTTGATCAAATGATTGTGGCCCAACACTGTGCACTGAATATTCTATTTTTTGTTTCACAGAAATAAAACATTAGTGCCATTGACTTTAAATGCTATCAGATTATCGTTACCCATGCAGAATCATTTCAGACACTCAAAGATTCTTACATAGGCGATGCTCAGAATGAATTTCCCTCTGGTGTCCAGCGAGTACTCCTTTTTCCCACTTTCCACGCCGAAGATGTTGACCTTCCCTAGATGGCTGCCAGTGGCGATGTATTTGGAGTCAGGAGAAAAGGCGACCGCCCAGGCGTCAACTGCAGACGGGGGGGGGGGGGGGGGGGGGGAAGAGTTCGTCACACCAGTGTTTTTATACTATTATAGTTTTTTGTATTTTCTGTATTGATTTTTAATTTTAAAGTTTCAATAAATTGTTGTGTTTGTAATTTTTTTGTTTAAGTGCCCCTATAATGGTTTTTTTAAATGTTACCTTTCAGGTAGAGTGAAATATAGCTGTTTGTGAATGTAAAATGTCCACGAGGTTTTAAACATGTATGTGGGCGATAGATAAAGTTATTGTCTCCTTAAAGAAGGAATTGATTCTGAACTGCGGAAACGAGCCGTCAGTAATTCCAATCTCGCAGTTTTCATAATGCCAGCCTGGTCTTCATTGGCTGTCAGCGAACATCATCTAATTTCACCCTCAAACACTGAAGTTGTGGCTGAGACTGGAAGAGTTTGGATCGTGTTGTCGAAGTGACGGGAAGCTCACCTGGACCTGCGTCCATGGACTTGATCTGTTTACCAGTCTCCAGGTCCCAGAGTCGAATGTGAGCGTCAAGAGAGCTGGAGGCGGCAATTGCTCCGTTCTGACTGATGTCCACCGACACCACACCCAGCTGGTGACCCTCCAGCGTCCACTGCAGCTCCAGCTTTTCGTCCGACCTGCGAACCATCAGAAAAAGTGCCGTATGTTCAGAAACACAGAAAAAATGTTGACAGTGACACTTCAGTTGCATTTTGTTCATTGATTTACCATTTCCACACTTTTACCAGGTCGTCCAAAGATCCGGTCACAATGGTTTCTGAGCCATCCTTCTCGCTGCGACCCCATGCCGCTGTCCAGATGGCGTCTTCATGCGCTGCAGGGGCAAGAACACTGTGTGTATGATGCCCAAATATTCTGTCTAGAAAGACAGCTCACTAGATTTGAGCTGTAACTCAGAACAGATAACTGTGTGTGTGTGGACTCACCATGCTCCTGCTTGAACAGTATACTGTACTAAAAACAGAACATTTCACATATTTATATCACATACTCTCATAATTCTGAGTATCATACTATAAGACTGATAAAACGTGTGTAAAATTCGAGCTTAACTCACCTGTGTGCTCATAGTCTTCGTTTTTCAAAACCTATTAGTGGTGGAAAAGAGCTCCTATGAGTTTATAAGCGCGCGTGTGATCCGTTTTATGAGGTATTCTGAGTTTACAAACTCACTTCACACACAGATGCTAGCGTATCTTAGCTTATGACTAAATAAACTGCTTCTGTCAGCCTTCGACGTGTCCTGGAGAGGTATTAGTGCGTCCGCGATAAAGTCAGATAATCCTTACGATTTGTTACATACATCAGAAAAAGAATGAAAGCGCTTTGTTAACAATAATAAACACCCGCACTGATTCTGACTAGAGAGACGCCATGACACCTGCGCGCAAAGCACCATGGGAACACAAGCCTGACTCCGCCCTCTCTGTTCCATTGATTCAAGTCATGTCGGAAAGATCGTACTTGAACGCCCATAGACATCATGATGTCTATGTGAACGCCACCACAAAGTCGTAAATTATGGTAAATACTCTCGGGACTTTCTCAAACCCCGATCTGTACGAGTTGGGGGCGTATCACTGAAAAATATGGCGAAATACCACAATACTTACTTACCACAATAGTATCAGTACAAATAACAGACGGCAGTAATAAAATAATAGTACCAATATTTAAAATAAAAACAAAATAAAAGAATGTAATAATAAATGAATCTGTTATTTATAAACAAATCAATCAATAAATAAATGCTAACTATACTAAATACTAGGGCTGGGTATTGACACAAATTTCACAATTCGATTCGATTTCGATTCACAAGCTTGCAATTCGATTCGATTTCGATTACGATTCGATTCAATATTGATTATTTTGGATATCAGGTACAATACATGGCAAATTTTCTCAAGGAAAACAAATCTCTTAACCAATGCTGTAAACTATGGGAGTCAGTTGTATCATTAAAATTGTTTCATTAGCCTACTATAGCCTAATATTAAAGGTAAAGATTTACTGATTTGTATACAAACAATTACACTTTTATTTATTTTTCTAATAATAAAGTTATATGAAATATAAATATTTAAATGGTGGCTGTCATAAAAACTTGCCAGATTTATTCAAACATGCATTAAATATTGAAAAACATAAAATAATTATAAAATAACATAAAATGCATGTGTAATATGGTGCATATATTTAGCAAAATGCTCCTCTCTAGAGTTAATTTTTCTAGCTGACTAACGAGTTCATGGTCACTGGATATGGTTTTTCTGAGGTAAATGTGACGTTACATGACATTGTACAAGCTGTTTCACTGACGTCTTTCCTCGGTTGAAACAATGATTGAGCGCATCCATGTGACAACAAGGATTTCGATAAGTTATACTCTATCTTTTAACACACTTTCAGATGCTCATTCATGTTTATTTCACGCTGTAACTGGTAATATTAAGGCGGAAGAGAAGATTATGTGTGCTCGGCGCTGCTGCTCTTGAGCTGCGCCAGAGCGATCTCACGCCAGAGCGCCAAAACGGTATTTATGTTTTTGAATTTCGTAAGAAAATGGACGTAATTTGAAATCTGAGAGTTTGTTTCATATCAATAGTAACAAAGCACAAAGATTATTGCGTTTATTGGATGGGATGCGCGCTACAATGTTCCATTCATTCATCAACTGAAAACAGGATGACTAATCGATTCTTGGGATTTAAGAATCGATATCGGTTCGTAAAAATGAGAATCGATTAAAATCGAGAAATCGATATTTTTTACCCAGCCCTACTAAATACATACAATATTATCAAAGCATCAACAAAAAAACATGTACCAGTTGTAGTAATAAAATAATAGTATACTAATATTTAAAATAAAACAAAAAAATAATATAGGCTAATAAAAATTCATTTATTCAAAACAAACAAATAAATAAATGCTGAAATAAAATAAAAAATATACAAAGCATCAATACAAATAACAGGTGGTGATAGTAAAAAAAGTCAAATTATTTAAAATAAATAATAAAAATGAATGATAAGACAAATGTATTTATTATTTATAATACATTTAAATATGAATATAAAAACGTATATTTTATTTGAATGGCTAATAACTATAAGTAAAACTGTATATAGGCAATCTCTTTTATTGCTTTGTTTTCGGTTTCTGATGACAGGATTATTTTAAAACGCATATTTGTTCTGTTATTGTCAACTCAAAAGCCAGTAGATCTGCTGCTACTGTCTTGAGGCACTAAAAGTGAGTCACAAAAGAAAAGCAGAAGACATTTAAACACAGACTAACTCTCCCTCCATACAGCAACATTTGATTACAGTGTTTTCTGTAATCTCCTCTGTGTTTGAGAGTTAGACAGAAGGAAGTCCATATGCTGTGTGGGATTTTAGCCCTTTTATGTCTGGAGCAGTGAGAGTTTCTCAGCTGATGCCCTTTGAGATGCAATGTGTCTCACAGAGGGAATTCAGCATCGACTGACCTAGATCTGACTGCGCGAGCGAGCGAGAGAGAGAGAGAGAGAGAGAGAGAGAGAGAGAGAGAGAGACAGAGAGAGAGAGAGAGAGAGAGAGAGAGAGAGAGAGAGAGAGAGAGGAAGAATGTGCTGCTTTATGGCTTTGATGAAATAATATGGTCTATTTTATGGCTCCTAACTGCTTATACAAGACTGCAGCACTTGAAACAAAATAAAAAAAAGACTTTCGATAACATTCCCATGATGTTCAGGATTATTTATTACTGATTTGAATGGCTGATTGTATATTGTCACATTCCAGCATGACAAGAACCCTGACCCCCCTTACAAAAGAGTACTGTACCACGGTACACAGTGATAGAATCAGATGGTAATATATCATGTTACTGTTTGATGACCATATTGATATACCATGGTGTAAACATAGTTGCCCAATGTACTTATGTAGGGTACAACAGTGATAAACTGTGTTTTTTCACTGTTCCCATAGTGTATGATTGCAGAAAAAAAACATATATTTGTATTGAACATTGATGGAGTAAAAATAAACCATTATTTTTTTAAATCTTATAAACAAATGAGGTGGCAAGCCAGCATGCATGGGGCAAAAGGATCACATTATTTATACAAATACTTTAAGTACAATAATAATGTCTTAGCTCAAAAGTATCGTTTTAGCAAAGTTTGAACTGTTTTCTGTTTATTTTGATAAATAAAATAATTAATTTTTGTTCCATAAATATACTCATTCCTCAGAGGAATTCAGTATTTATATTACTGTAATATTGTTTTTTGTCTTGTTGCAGGGGAGATTGTACATTTAAATGGACTATTTGTCTTGAATTTGGCTTTAATATAATATGTAATAAAGTAATTTAAATCAATGTTTCATATCAAAACTTTTTTATTTTTCATTTTGTTGAGTAGCTGTGTAATACGACATAATGTACAGTTGGAGGGCATCAAAACCCAGCATAATTTCGAAAGTGTTAGGCATACTTGACCTCAACGACAAAACATTTTAGTCAAAATAAATTCAGTTTTACTTTAGAGCTCCATTAAATCCTCAAACTCAATCATCTGTTTTACATTTGTATGGTGGTTAATGTGGGTCTGTTGCTTTCAGCTCATTTTTTTGTGCTCTAACTCAGTCAACTAAAATTATCATCAGTGTTCAGCTGTAATTAGTGCTTAATTTTATCATGTTTTTGTGTTTGCTCAGTGCATTTTCTCAGCAGAACAGCTTGTTCTGTCTCTCAAGATGATTTGTCTCGATATGCACTGTACTAAGAACGCATTTAATGTGCCTTCTGGAAAGCAGTTAGTGTTTAAGAGGTTGTGGAGTTCATTTGTGTCCATCTTGGAAAAGAAAAGCTCAGCGTGCGGCGTCAGAACGAGCTCTCGAAGCTTCTCAGACTCAATCTGAAAAATGACTGCTCCTGGTTTCTCATGGCGTAATACACTGAAATAAACTTCACCAGAGGGAGAAATGAGTAGGGAAGCCTTTTCACGGCCACTGGAGTGTTTATATGTGGGAACTGAGTTTTCATTCAAGTACTTTTGAGGGCAGGAAGCGGTAGAATTGAAATATAAAGACCTTCATGCTGGACAAAGCACAAAGCTTGTGACCAAACCTAATTAAGACCTTGTACAGAAAGTATTTAGTCATCATGAAGGACTGTAGCTGTGCTTTAGTCCAACTAACATAATGAGATGCATGGCGTTTTTTGCTGTTCTGTCAAATGCTTTCTGAAATAATTGATTCTGATTGGTCGACCGCAGCATTCTGTGATCAAATATTTCTGCATAATGAAGCAGTGATAGTCTCATGTTTCTCCTATAGCAAAAGTTATTGATTTGTACATTGTAATATATATATATATATATATATTTTTTTTTTGTTTTGTTATATATTTGTCTTAGTGTAGGCTTTAAAGTAATGTGCTACTAAAATATTAAATTATTTAAAGTCAAAAATCTTTTTTAAATTTGTTGAGTAGGTACAATTATGTAAAGTTAGCCGGTCATTAATCGCAAAATAAACCCTTAAAATATTGACTGACATTTGAGTCACATGTTGTAGTTCTGCTTTACAGGGCATCAAAACCCGGCATAATTTCTAAAATATTAGGGATGACTTCAACTTCAAAACATTTTAGTTAATGTCTTCTCCTATAACTCCATGCTCCTGTTCTTCTTTTATGATAAAGCAATTAAAACTCAAATTAATATTTTGTGTAAAAAACACACACACACAAAAATTCAATTACAATCTTAAAATTATACCATTTTAGCAAATATTTGAATGAATGTGGGAAGGTTTATCTGATGTAGATGATACCCCATTTCTAAAAGCAAAAGGTGTTGGGGGGGGGGGGGGGGGGGGCGGGCTGTGGTACACGCACTTTTCCCTAATTTTAGTTTTTAAAATGTAATTATGAATTTGTTTTTCTAATCTAAAACGCATAAATAGACTACTGAATTTCTGATTTTCTAATTTATACATATTTATGTGTGTGTGTGTGTGTGTGTGTGTATTTATTTGCTTCTAAATGTCGCAAACAAAAAGATCATAAAGCTGTAAAAAATTACACCCCCCCCCCCCAGTAAAATACCTTAAAATTTCTGCAGGAAGTTCAAGTAGTTTGTAAGAAAGGGTCAGAGTTTAGGTGGACTAAACGATTGGAGAAGTCCAGCATTCGTCACCAGAGAAAATATTTTTTTAGTTGTTTTTTACAAGCTCAAAAAAAAAAAAAGAATAAGAAAAAAAGAAAAATACATGGATGAATCGTTCACAATACGATCAACAAGATACATTTCGAAAATAGATATATTTTCCACTTCATGCTAACTTTAAATTCATTACACTGGCAGAATGTTCCACTTTTTTTGGTATAAATCAAGTGAATAAATCTACAAGTGCAGTAAGACTAAATACCCCTTATTTATCCCTTAATATTATACCTTAATATCCCTTAATATTAAAGATACATATATAAAACAAAATGATATTGCTGCTCAAGGAAATGTAACTTGTTTTAAGGTATTTTACCTGGAAAATAAGGCAAAAATACTCACAAAGCATAAAGTCAAACTTTGGTATAATATCAACTGGCTCAATAAAACTCCAGACGGACTGACACAAATCTGAAGTTGCACTGCAGTCGGACAACCTTGTGGTTTTCCCGAGTAAAACCTGTCACCTGTGCGGAGGCGCTTCTACACAAACACAAGTGTTAAAAATCACAGCTTGAGTGCGTGTGACGGATC
>NW_027509192.1:2405000-2407500 GCF_051911475.1 Siphateles boraxobius
GTACTACATCCGCCATGTTGTTACTGTCTGTATGTGATCTCCCGTGGCATCATGGGATAGTAAAGTGTCCATCGAATGCACACTTCATAATCTCGCCGGATGTAGAAGATCATCCGGGAAGTTTTTGTCTACTGTAATAATATTATGTATGAATGAATACTAATACTATGAAATACTATGCATTCGGAAATACTAATCTTTTAGCATACTGTTTTTCGCACACTGTAGGGAAGTGTCCGATATTGGACGCAGCATGGGTTTCATTCCCTAATCATTGACAAACACACACACCCACACAAATTTGTCTATAAAATGTGTATATTTAAATTCAATAAGCTCAAAATTTAAAATGTATGTAACACTTCATTTTAAGGTGACGTACTTACATGTACTTACCATAGTAATTGTAAATTGTGAATAATTACAAGTAACTAACCCTAAACCAAACCCTAACTGTAACTATACATGTACTTTTTACTCAGTTCTTATTTGAGTAAGTACAATGCAACTATGTCACCTTAAAAGAAATGTAACCAAAATTTATTTTACATTTTCATTAAAATTAAGAACCAAATAAAACCACACATATATGCAAAGCTGCATGCATTTAGTTATTTGTATCTACTTAAAATTAAACAAAACGAAAATTAAATATATTGCCTTAGCTAAAATACGTTTTATAAATTATATAAGATAATGTTTGTTTTGTTTCAAGTAATTACGATGTTTTTAATGGTTTTTAACGCTAAAAAAACATTGAGATCCGAAACGCGGCGATCGTAGGTAGGGCCTATTCTCATGCGATTCAGTTAGACCTTATTCACAGCAGCGCCATTTATTTTATTTTATTTTTTTACGGAATGAAAGCAAGGCTGTGATGGATAGAAATACGTCTCCTCAGTTGTTTCAGAGTTGGTTGTAATTTTATTTACAGCGGATGTATGCGCTTTCATACCCGTCATGGCGCTGCTCTGAATATGGTTACGTTATATATTTTTGCTACGAAATCACGCGCGAGAAAGCACAAACGGTTGTAGGGAACGAGGGTAAGTACACATTTTATGTGCGTAAGGTTACAAGCCTGTTGTAAAACTGTCGGGAATTTTGTCCGAGAACTTTTTTTAGCCCACATAAATACGCACATTGCAAAACAATGAGTAAAAAGTGGCCAATAATCGTTTATTGTAATAATAAATTAGAATTATTGAACTCTGGAGTCTTTTATAATATTGCCATTGACGCCATTTTATAAAATAAGACATTTAATTTAAGTATTACCTCAGTAGTCTTGTTGTCGTTGAGGGCGAAGTAATCCAGCCGTTCTTCAGGCCGGTTGCTATAGCGACAGACCGTTAACCTGCCACAGGGCAGAAGCTGAGAGACGGAGAGATTGAGAGAAGGGTGGCCAAGCTAATCGTCTCCTGGAGCTTTTGGGTTCTGGGTGGAGAGACTATTCTACTGTTATTTTACTTAATTTTAACTTACATATTTTCTTTATTTTTACTTTGCTACTAGTTGTTTAGATCCTATTTAACATGCACGTGCTTTGGCTATACAACTGCACAGTTATTTGACATTCCAATAAAGCACATTAAACTGAGAGAGAGAGAGAGAGAGAGAGAGAGAGAGAGAGAGAGAGAGAGAGAGAGAGAGAGAGGATGATGGGATATTTAATTTAGTTTGTGTTGTGCTTGATTGTGCTCGGATTCATTTCAGTGGAGGGATTTTATGATTTAGTTGCCCAGATTTACATTTACACATTTGAGAGATGCTTATCCAAAGCCACATGCAGTGCATTCAATGGCTACATTTGATCAGCATGTGCATTTCCATGGAATTACACCCTTGATTTTGGTGTTGCAAGTGGAAGCTTATTTTCGCCACTGAATGATAAATAAAAAAGGTAATTGCGACTTTTTATCTCACAATTCTGACTTTTTTTCTCACTATTTCGAGTTTGTCGCAATTTTTAATTCAGAATTTTGATATAAACTCGCAATTGAGAAAAAGTCCGAATTGTGAGATATAAACTCGCAATTGCAAGAAAACATTTAGAATTGTAAGATATAAATTCGCAATTCTGAGAAAAAAGTTCTCATCTCGCAACTTTATAACACGCAACTTTATATCTCACAATTCTGAGAAAAGAACTGAACTGCTTCTATTTGTTCTCATTCTCTTTGGATAAAAGCGTCTGCTAAATGAATAAATGTAAATGTTAGCAATTGCAAGAAAAAGTCAGAATTGTGAGATAAAAAGTCACAATTATCTTTTAAATTGTTTTATTCCGGGGTGGAAACAAGCTATTTTTATTCAGTTCAAAGTTGAGCTAAATACAAATAAAATTGCAAAAGAAAATTTCCCACATCCCAAAGTCACCACAGCCAACATATAGATGATGAAAGTGTCATATCCACTGCCCCAAACATTCAGTGTCAATCACCGGGGTTTTCAGTGCCACATTATTAAACCTTTACTTTTGTTAAACATTTCATTGAAC
>NW_027509192.1:2410000-2550000 GCF_051911475.1 Siphateles boraxobius
GACAAAAGGGCCTTGGCCATTTGATTCCAGAAAAAAATGTAAAATGTCATTTCGACCGCATAATGCTTTCAAACGTACGTGATACATAATGTGTGATGATTCATGGCATTCAGAAAAGATAGGCTATGTCTCTCCTGTGATGCATGTCCACTCTTGGTTCAATAAACTTGCGAGAGTGTGAAAAAAGTCTATTTTCTAAAAGTCTACAGGGCCGAAAGTGCTGACAGTTGAAGAAACACCCATATGTGGGCCTTGGTCCAAATTCAACACTAAAACAAGAGCGTCCTAAATGGGTTCCAGGACATGCGCTCCTGAGAGCGAGTGTCAGGCGCTCGTTCAGGCTGAACACAGGAATGTGAAGGACTGTCCAAAACAAATGCAGGTCTGACCCAAATCAGAACCCCTCGTTTTAAATCTGACGTTCAGGCCGCTTGACATTTCTCTCGCCTTGGTAAGTGAATTCAGAGCTCGAAGTCTGCAGAACAACAATCCCAGAATGCAGCACTCATTGTCTTTGGCATTTCGCTGCGAATCTAGGACACATTTCCATAAGATATACATGCTTCGTTTAGCTTAGTCCAAAATAAAGCACAAAAGGGATTATGGACGGCTCTGATTGTCTTTATTTCATAAACACAACATAATGGAGGTTAACTGCAGGACGCTCCGCAAGAGCTTTAGATTAACAAGCAAGTTTCTTTCTTCCTGTCTCTCATTCTCAGATCTTTGGGGCCGATGACGTGGTTTGCAAGCGGATTTACGTACGAGAATGAGGTGGCGACAGCAACCATGACAAATGAAACCAAGCATCCCTGCATCCCAAGAAACCAGAACCTTACATCGCATGTCAGGCAGTGAACATGTATCTGTGCAGTGCATTGTGGGATTTCATTTCTCAATCCATTACTTTAATTGTCATTCTGTTTGTTTCGCTCTCTTTGTCCATTTCTCGCACAGATATGTGTATTGCAAACAAAAACAGTAATAAAAACGGAACCAAACTCTTTCTGTGTCGTATTTTTAGAGATCTGTCATAAAATAAAAATTTTTTTTTTTTTTTAACCATGTACTGGTGCTTTAAAGTAGAAACCAAAACACTGATTTGAAGAACCTATCAAGATCTCCCAAAACCCTTAAGATCAACTCAAGAACCCTATATAGTGAAAACAGTCCTTAATGAAGCAGTATTTTGATGAGTCTTCAGCAGAGAGACGGTTGTTTAGCTCATTAGACACAGATTGTGTCCCGCGGTCAGGCTCTGGCGGGTGGCAGACACTGATAAATAGCAGACGGTTCCACTCTTTAAGGGACGTGATGCTGAACTGTGTGATCAGATTTAGCGGGTGTCATCCTCAGGGAAACCTATTATATGAATTTCCCAAAACAGGACGGAAATCCAAATGCACAGACAAAGAGGTGGTTTTAAACCCTAAATCCGGACAATGAGATGCTAAACACCCCGTCTACACTGAGAGTGGGCGATGAAGCACAACAAAATTAGAACGCTACACGTTATGATCAACTAAGCTGTCTACACTGCAAGCAGGCGATTCAACACAATGTGAAGGATCCCGTTATAGTTCAAGTTTAAAGCTAGTGCGCTAGCAGCTAGAGGACGATAGATAGACAGAAATATAGTCAGATAGACAGACAGATAGATGAAAGACAGACAGATAGACGACAGACAGATAGATAGATAGACAGACATATAGTCAGATAGACGGACAGACGTAGATAGATAGACAGGGACAGCAGACAGACAGATAGATAGACAGACAGACAGATACAGCAGAAAGATAGATAGACGAAAGACAGATAGATAGATAGACAGATGACAGACAGACAGATAGACGACAGACAGACAGATGACAGACAGACGACACACAAACAGATATATAGATGACAGACAGACAGATATAGCAGACAGACATAGATAGACGAAAGACAGACAGAGTGACAGATAGAGACAGACAGACAGATGACAGACAGACAAACAGATATATTGATAGACAGACAGATACAGCAGACAGACATAGATAGACGGGAGACAGCAGATAGGCAGATAGATAGACAGATAGTCGACACACAGACAGATAGATAAAGCAAACAAACAGATAGATAGACAGACAGACAACAGAAAGACAGATAGATACAGCAGACAGACAGACAGATAGATAGACGAAAGACAGACAGACTGACAGATAGAGACAGCAGACAGGCAGACGACACACAGACAGACAGACAGACAGACAGACAGACAGATAGACGACAGACAGATAGATAGATACATAGACGACAGACAGACAGACAGATACAGCAGACAGACATATATAGACGAAAGACAGACAGACTGACAGATAGAGACAGAAAGACAGATGACAGACAGACAAACAGATATATAGATAGACAGACAGATACAGCAGACAGACATAGATAGACGGAAAACAGAAGACAGGCAGATAGATAGACAGATAGTCGACACACAGACAGATAGATAGACTAACAGTTAGATAGACAGACAGACAGATAGAGACAGCAGACAGACAGATAGATAATTGGACAGACAGACAGACAACAGACAGACAGACAGATAGATACAGGAGACAGACAGATAGATAGACGAAAGACAGACTGACAGAGAGACAGCAGACAGGCAGACGACACAGACAGATAGACAGACAGACAGACAGACAGACAGATAGATAGATACATAGACGACAGACAGACAGACAGATACAGCAGACAGACAGGCAGATAGATACATAGACGACAGACAGACAGACAGATACAGCAGACAGACAGGCAGATAGACAGACAGATAGACGACAGACAGACGACACAGACAGATAGATAGATAGACGAAAGACAGATAGAGACAGCAGACAGATAGACAGACGACAGACAGACAGATAGATACAGCAGACAGACAGACAGATAGATAGACGACAGACAGACAGATAGATACAGCAGACAGACAGACAGACAGACAGATAGATAGATAGACAGACAGACGGACATATAGATAGATATATGTTGAGAAGTTAAGTTAAAACTTCTGACTTTAAGTCAGAAGTCATGCTAAACTTCTGTTCAGCATGATTTAGGATCAGGCTGTGTGTGAGGACGAGTGTGTGGGAGAGATGGAGCTGTTTTGGCCCGTGGCTGCAGTTAGATCAAAGCTGATGGATGAGGCAATATATCACTGCGAGGAGAAACACAGGATAGAGACTCTCTTCACGTCTTCCTCTCCGCATCACAGGAATAATGTCTCGCTCATCACAAACAGGGACGACAATACGAAACCAGACTCAAAGAGCGTCTCAGGCTGGCAGAAACATGCTCAGGGTTTCAGACAGCAATGCTGATAGTAAAGAGTGTGTGGCCCTTGCCATTTCTTCCCTTCTGTGATGCCATCTGCAATGCTGCTCATAAAGCCAAACTACTGAAAAGGGATTTAGATGTAGTCAAAAACAAACATCTTTTTCATTAAGGGCAACTATATATTTTTTTAACCATCTGTAGAAATGTTAACAGCCTGTCATGAGGCTTTTATTCTGTCAACTCAACACACCTGCTCAGCCAATAAAACCCCCTCAATGTTCAGCTCAATTCCCGCTTTTAATATAAACATCTCAGGAAGTCGTGTCTCTATTGTTGCAACTGTTCTCTGGCTTAGCTCGAAGTTCTAAATCACTGTCACCAACAAACAAACCCTAAAACATGAACAACAAAACATCAGACGCCGTGGAGCGATTAGTCTTCCTGCCACAGTGCTGCCAGGAGCTCAAAGCTGCTCTTTTCAACACGCTAACCCAACAACACAAACCTCCCAAACCGCCAGTTGCCAGGTCCTCCCCACACCGCCCTGATTTCTGACCCGCTACACGACGGAAGAATAGATTGGCCCTACAATAAACGCAGTCAGGAAGCCCCGGGCCACCGCGCGAGTGTGCGCTGTTATGTTCATTGGTTCCGATGCTCCTCTCTGAAAGAGCTCATTGTTGGGAACGGTCAGCAGACAGGAGCTCTGAGAAACACTGAGTGCTCTATGAGCTCGGATAGGGGTTCCCTGCAGCCCTCCAGATCTTCCGAGGGGCCCGTGGGGGACAAAACGAGGCCAGTGCCGCTGTGAACAGAAACAATTAGAGCTCAGCTGTTGTTTGAAGTGAATCTAAGGGAGTTAATGAGAAGATTTTACGCGTCCATTCAGCGTTTGATGCTCCGGCTATGAAGAATGGATTTTTTTCCACATCCAGATTTGCATAGTATCCATCCTAAATTCAATTGCATGCAAAATTAAGATTTGGGGTTTATGGTTTGGTTGGTTAGCATGGCCCTGTAAGTCCCCTGCTGGAAGATGTTGTAACTACAAGGAAAATATGAATAAAAAAGTAGTAACACCCCAAATAATAGATATAGTATGTCATTTTGAAAAAAATCTGTATTTTTGGGGCTAAAATAAACCACATTTGCTTGCCGTACCTACACTAAAAAAAGGTACACCTTTTTTTAAGATTTACACACTTTTTTAATAGCAAAATTCCATCAAATTGAATTGAATAATCCTTACTATTTTAGTTGAATAATTGAACAAATCCTTAATCAAGTTTAATTTTAGTTTTTTTCAGGGTAATACTTTTAATGCTTTAACAAACTTATTTCAGTTTAATTCCAAGGCAACATTTCAAATTTATATTACAGTTTTATTCAAGCTTTATTTAAATGAACAAAAATGCTTTTAAAGGGTAACTAAACCCCAGGTCAGAGCCTGACTCCACCCACTGGCAATATTTGAAAAATGCTGGAAAAGTGGGCAGAGCCCAGCGGAGGGGGGCGTGCACCTGAGACGCTTCTCTTTGTATGGAATCTGCCTACGTCACCAACCACCCCTTACATCACGAATCACCCCAAACATCCAATAGGAAAATTCAACTGCAGTAGCCACCGTTCAACCTGAAGAGGGCAGCACTCAGACGTTTTTACACCACATATTGTAGAATTAAAACACGTTATACACAAATGTCAAAAAAGTTACTCGAATCAATGAACAGTACTAATAAAGCCCCATTTTTACAGATCATTAACTAAAAAAAGTTGGTTTAGGGTTTAGTTACCCTCTAATAGTTTTATTTTGTACTTTTGAGTACCAAGAAAAGCGCTCTATAAATGTAACAAATTATTATTATTATTATTAGTTAACAATACTAACTGGATCCAAAGTCAAACAATATCCTATTAAAGACTCTGTAACATCAGACGAAAAAGAAAATATATCTTTATCAACACCCTGGAGCCAGTATGGATTACTTTTATGGTGGATGGATGCACTTCAAAATCTCAGGTACCATTGACTCCCATTATAGAGCTGAATATAACTCTGATTGTGTTTGGCTGAAAGAAGAAAGTCATACACACCTGGCTTGAGGATGAATAAATTATGGGATCATTTTAATTTTTGGGTGAACTGTGCCTTTAAGAGTTCAGTCAGACAGCAACTTCCTGTCCTGCCAGAATAATCAGCAAAGCAGATTTATGACGATAAGTTTGGCTCTGCATGACTCGAGTTTATTTGACAGTTTTATCAGCTTATAGAGACGCCAGATCACACTAATGAAGGTTCCCCTCCGTATCTGTCTGTCTCTCTAGCTCTGACAGACCAGACTCTCTCTCTCTCTCTCTCTCTCTCTCTCTCTCTCTCTCTCTCTCTCTCTCTCTCTCTCTCTCTCTCTCTGCAGGAGACTCGCCGCACCTGTCAGCTCGAGCGCCCGTCACAACAATCTGGGTCACTATGACTGGGCCAAAGAAAAATAACCATCCTTCACCTGTCCAAAACAATTCTGTCTAGTCACTAACACACACACACACACACACACACACACACACGGAGTCCGCTGAGAAAGCAGTCGGATTTGATGAATAATTTGACACCTTTCTCTTCAAAAGACGATTATTTTGCTGTAGCTAGTAATGTACTAGTTTTACTTCGCAGAAATACTTTATGTAGGCTACGCAAATAACGTTATATCAATTGCAATGTAAAAACTATCCTATTATTGATATGAATGCTGTATATGAATGTAAAAAATGCTAATGCTAACTGATAGCCATCTCAGTTATTACCATGGAAGCAAATTTCCGCCCCATAGGCCTAATAATAAAAATAAAAAAATTTGATAAATAGTTTTTTTAAAATCTCAATTTCGACTGTTTAATCTCATTATCATAATGACGTCAGCTTCGCCGTTTATCGAATTATGACTTAGTATGGCATAATTTGAGTTTAAAGGTATTGTAGGTAGAAATCCACAAAAATACTTTTTGTCCAAATTTGTTTAAACTGTCTTTATATATCAATGCATAATTAAAATGTAAGTACTCTGGAAAAGAAATTATAAAAATCGAGTGTCTGTAGTCCTCTCAGGACTGCAATAAACACAGCTCATTATTCCATTAACTCCCACCCCCTCCCTTCCCGGCTCCTTCCAAAGCCACGCCCCCAAAACAAATGAACGCGCGATCCCGGCCGTTCGCTCAGCTGGAAGAGTCGGACGTGTTTACCAGCTTTACCAGATGTAGTGACATCATGTCAGAATCACAAGTAATAAAATAACTAACTTTATCAGTATGAATATAAACAATTAACATGGCTGTTAGTACTCACTATCAAGCTCGCATATCGATACTGGTAAAGTTTAAAATATTTGACTAGCTCGTAACGGAATCAAACTCAATATAAGGCAAAGCTATAAATAGCTTCATTGATACACGTTTGCCGTTACTATCAGTTAAACTGCGATGAAGGTGAATTTTTAAGATTCATAACATAAGATTGTTTACAGATAAACTGAGTAACATACACTCAAACACCTTCTCACAACTGCATTGCAGACCCAAGATAATATAACACACACTCACAACATATATTGTATAGCACATACAGATAAAACATAAAGACATAGGTAAACATATGTAGAGCATATACCAACAAACCAAACGTGAAAAAACGGAGCAGGTAGAGTTCACGGTGAAAATAGGAACAAAGTTTAGGCAGAGGGTAAAGCTAGGTATAAAAATAGATCCCCTAAACTTTTTAACCTAAAGTTAGATTTGGCGAAATTAAACAAAACTTGCTTTCAACTGCAGATAGGCCTATTGCTTATTTATCATCTCAACCCTGGCTCACTAACAGTAACGTTATACCAGTCGACACCAAAGTTACACTGTCATAGCTAAGCCAGTACCGTTAGTTATGCTACGTAACGTTAGGTAGCTATATTAGGTAGCTACGTGTGCTAATGATACATGCTTCATGAAAAAATAAATGCCCTCATAATGAAAACAGCAAGATTACCTGTCCAGCAGAAATAAAGCCATCATGGTGTCACTTTTCAGCCCCTTGAGATCCCTCAGTAGTCGCCGACGCTGGAAAGCCACGCCGATATTGACTCTCGTATGATTTCTTTATTTATCCAAAGACTTTTTGTTCATAGCCTTTTCAAATACTGTCTTCCTTTTTTTAACTTGTCTGACTTCGCTGCCTCTACAGTATATGCAGGTAACGTTACTGAGAATTTTGACTGTTCTTTCTCTGCCATAATTGTTATTACTAGCTTTGTGCCTCTTCAAACGGGTGCGCGCATTTGGGCTCCTCCTGTATCAGCAGAGGTGGTATCCATGGTAGCGAGGGAGAGTGACAGTCGCACCAGCCAATCATTTCTTTCGTCCCGAATGGAATAATGAGCTGTGCTTATTACAGTCCTGAGAGAACTACAGACACTCGATTTTTATAATTTATTTTCCAGAGTACTTACATTTTAATTATGCCTTGATATATAAAGACAGTTTGAAAAAAATTGGAAAAAGTATTTTTGGGGATTTCTACCTACAATACCTTTAAGTCAATTATGACTTTTTAAATCAATTTCTGCTTATATTTATGACTGATAATTTCGACTTATCGAATGGATGAATCTGAATATCAGTCACATGTATAGGCACATAAAAAATAGAAACGTTTCATGTTTATTTCATCATCTCACTAAAATATTTGGTATTGTTAATTGATTCCACATTTATTAACGTAATGCATTACCTTACACATTTAAAGTAATGTAATCAGACTTTACTTTTGACATAAGTCATTAATCACATTAAAATTTAATAGGATAATTTTGTACCATATTGATACAAAAAGTACACAAAGAAAATATATTAAATTCTTTGTTAACAACATGAAGTGCATTAAACATTACATGATTAAATGACTCACTGAGTGAAACTTACAATAATAATTGTGTTCTTCAGGAGTTGATTCGATATTCAGTGTTGCAATGGTGAGAAAACATTTACTGAAAGTGAAAAGATTAATGTAAATCCAGTGGTCAAATGCTGTGTGGCCTCAATTTTCCATGTAATTATAGCCACCTACTGGCTGATCTGTGTGTGCAATTCCACAATACTAGAAGGGTTTTTTTTTTCTAGGAAGGAAAATTTAGAAGATAAAAAAAAGAATTAAAGAGAATGAATTATCAAAGATTTACTGCCATTGTGGGAGTAATATGTAATCATGTAATCAATCAAAAAGTAACTAGTCTGATTACAAATATTTAAAAATGTAATATAATTACATGTACTTAATTTTTGGATATATATATATATAATATATATAAACAATAATCACCTTGTTTACATATTGAAACCATAGACTGATAGAAACTCTGAGCATTAGCTTATCGCCCCCTGGAGGCCACAGAAGATAACTACAGCCCGATTACCGACTAAACATGAAGCAAATATATGATACACGTTAGAAGAAAAAGAACAAGCCAGATGTTTATGCTACAAATGTAATTTTTATTAATTTAAATATTATGCAAATAAAGGGTCTATAATGATCCACAGAAAAGACATGCTTTGTGACTCATTTTTAAAATGTGTATATATATTTATATTTAGATTTGTCCAGCAGAAATCTATCCAGAGTGGAGACTGAAATCTCTGACAACGATAAAGAAGACCTTTACATTCATAAGAGTTGTGTCTGCGCGTGTTTGCCAGAGGACACAGCTGAAGGTTTATCCAAAAACGGTCAGTGATAAAAGTGTACAGAAACGAGATCCATTTTCAAACTTCAAAAATTAAAATGCTTTTCTTTTTTTTTTTTCTTATAAAAACGTCCATTTCAAAAACAAGAACCTGGATACATTTCTACTTAGCAAAGTAACATTTTTACTAATAAAAAAAGAAAAGGAAAAAGAGAAAATAGAATAGAAAAGGAAACGCACAAAAGGAGAAAGAAAACAAACCGACCTTAATAATCAACTCCCTTTGGTAAAAACTGCAATAAACTGTCTTGCATTTGTCATTGTTTTCCATGTGGTTTTCGCTTCTTTCTCCCCAAACGCCACAGTAAAGCACTAAACACAACACACTTCTGGCATAAAAAGGTCTGGCGATATTTACACTATATTTACAAATCTGTTGAACTGTGTGTGTGTGTGGTTCACAGGTCATGTTTGCTGTAAGCTGGTATATGGTGCAGAAATAAGTGTGTTTTCTGATTCATATCATACCTTCATGCAGGCCTTAGATTTTTATTGCTGTCGCATTTATATTTTTTGGCTTTTTATTTTTTTAAAGTAAAAACTAAATTTGTTCAGTCTAATATTACAATGCAAGATTCGCACCTTAGATCTTTGTTCTTCTAAATGATGTGGCAGAATAAATCTCTGGAAGTTACGCTAAAGTTAAGTGCACTTATGCCCGAAACGCTTTAGTTGTGTTTTCCTAAAAAGTCTTATATCTTTTCCGCCACAGAGTTACTCGGATCTGCTGCCTGTGAAGTTTTAACTATCAAAAACCAGGGAACACACTCGACTTGCGAAATCCAATATATATATATATATATATATATAAGATCGGTGGGCTGGTTTACTGTAAGAGCTGTGCTGATTGGTCCGGGCTGGGTTGACTGACAGGTCTTCAACCCCATGTTTTTTGGCACTGGGAGACCTGCATTTCTGCAGGAACAGCTTATAAAAAAAAAAGGACAAAAAAACACTGTTAAAAATCTCACGTGGGTCGGCGTCACATGACAGTTGAGCTGTCACGTCATCGCTGAGCTCCGCCCCTGTCTGCTGATGTCACTGGTTCTTGTGGGCACTGCCGTACTTGACTCTGTACTTATTAACGCGCTGAAAGTGAAGGATCTCGGGGTCACAGGAGGTGGTGCAGGGCAGCAGTCCCTCCCGCCCTTCTCCCATGAGCCACTTGCTGGTTTCAGCAGCCATGTCTCTGGTCACATGCTCCTTCGCCCAGCGCTGAGTCCAGGCGTGAAACCGCTGGTGCAGACGCGTGCTTACGCGCTCGTGAGACTGAGAGAGAGAGAGAGAGAGAGAGAGAGAGACAGAGAGAGAGAGAGAGAGAGAGAGAGAGAGAGAGAGAGAGAGAGAGAGAGAGAGAGAGAGAGAGAGAGAACGAGTGTGAGAACGGAGAGTCGCTGTGCTGATTTTCACAGCCAATACATTTTTAAATGCGAAAATTATTTTTCAATTCTGGGATATAGCTTGACAAAAACTCTAATGTTTCAAATAAAGACATCTATTTTGTTGACTACCAAAAACAAGGATACATTTATATTGCATATAATTGCAATATGAGAATGTATTTAACTATATTTCTTATAAATATTATGAATAGAATAATATATATATATATATATATATATATATATATAATATATATACTAATAATAATACAAACAATACTATTAATATAAATATTACAAACAATATGCAATTTAGTAAAAACGTTACCAAGCTTAGGCATTATGGGTGTCACTTTGTTTAAATAAAAGAGGTATTCAATTACATTTTAAATACTCAAATGAACATTAAAAATAGTCTCAAAAAATGGTTCCTCTGTATTAGACACATTCCTGTTGTGAGCGACAATCAGTGTTGGCCCATATCGAAAACTGTGATTGAAACTGTTCTTGGTGTGTGTGTGTGTTTACCTGGTGGGCTCTCTGTAGCGCCGTGCGTCTGTACATATAATCTTCTGATTTGAAGACATACACCATTTTATAGGAGTTGAGTTTGAACATGCACTCCATCTTCATGCTGTCCGAGCTTTCTTTTCTGCCTCCATCCTTCACCTCCTTCTCCTGAGACTCACAGTCACGCTGACACTTACGGATCCGCCGCAGGTTCCTACACAAACACAGGAGGATGGTGATGACAAACCTCCATCAACTTCTCTGCTGCATGAAAACAGTCGGGACGCTGAGATTCAGTGTTCAGGGGTCAGAGGTCAGGCATCACAAACACACCTTGGCAGGAACACAGGCTTCTGAGACAGATGCTCCCTCACGTCTGGAGATGTGAAATCCGACAGATACCGCATAACGTAATCCGACCAGCGCTGCACACGTGAGCATGACAACAGGACAAATGTATTACATTTTGAAGACATTTTACTAAACCATGTTATTTTAGTAGCTACATGCTATTTTTTATACATAAATATACACACACACACAAGTATATATATATATATATATATATATATTAATACTTTAAATTAGTTCTTATTTTTTCATTTTTTTCTTTTCCATAACAAATTTAGTTTAAAATTTTAAGTTTCTTGAACAACTCGCTGAAACAATATTAGTTATTTCAGTTAGTTATTTTTATTCAAGTAATGAAAATGCTTTAGTTATTTTTAATTAAATTTGTTCTGTTTTTATTTATTTATTATTTGTTTCTGTATTTTTTATTATTACTTCATTTAAATGTTTTAAATGATTATTCTATTTTTAAATTACTACAATAATCAAATTCTTTACAGACAGACCAGCAGAAATTGATGCAAACGTCCACAAGTCTGCCATTCTAAGTATGATCTGTGAATGAAGCTCACCTCGATTTCCATTGGCCCCTCTGAGTTGTCCTCCTCCGCGTCCAGCAGCTCCACACTGAGCTGAACATTCCCTCGGTTCTTCATAAACATTAACTATAGTGAGAGAAAGAGAGATTAAAGACTCTTAATACTGTAATGCTTGCCGTCAGGCTCTACTGTTGCTGCAGCTACACTACCTTAAAGCAGTTCTCGTCGGACATGAGCTGCTCGGCTCTGCGCTGGTAAGATGTTTCCGCCGGGGCCCTTGTGCTCTGCGTGAGCAGAGATCCACCTGTGGCTGAGTGACTGCTCTCACTCAGGTACAGTTCTGTGACCTGAATACAGATCTCCTCACTCACTATGTGCTGTAGCTACAGAAAGAGACAGAGAGAAAAGGAGATTTATAGATTCTAAAAGGCAAATCAAGGATTTGAATATCGTTAACAAATCCATTTTCTGTGATCTAATGACACATTACACTATGAAAATATTCTGTAACTTCAAAACTACCTCAAGTTATATATATATATATATATATATATATATATAGCTTCACTTCATAAGGCCTTTATTAACCCTCTGGAAACGTATGAATTACTTTTATGATGGATGGCTGCAAAATCTCATCCCCCATTCACTACCATTATACAGCTTGGAAGAGCCAGGATCTTTTTTTAAAATATATCTCCGATTGTGTTCGGCTGAAAGAAGATAGTCATATACACCAAGGATGACTTGAGGGTGAGTAAATCATGGGATCATTTTCATTTTTGGATTAACTAACCCTTTAAAGCCATGTTTATTTCATCTGTCTCTTTATTCTATTGTATTTCTTTGTGCTATAGTTCGCCATTTGTTTATTTGTTCTTATTTTATTACTGACTGTTTACTTGTCTTTTTTTAATGTAGTTCAACCATTCAAATAAAGCCTGTGCTATGTGTTAGCTATTACAACAAAATGACCCAAATTATCCAAGAATTATGAGATAAATTATCTGTATGGCAAAATATATGGCGGTTTTCCCCCTGGTATCGAATATTGATATTTTTCAAGGTATCACATCGAACTTAAAAACACCTGTATCGTGACAACACTAGGCATGACATGCAAAATCATTATATAATGTAAGTGGATTTGGGCAGACGGACCTGTCTGACTATGTTCTGGATGAGTTTGTCCAAGGTGAAGGCGATGTAGGCATGGATGGTGAACATCTCTCGGAGAGAGTCCTCATATTGAGATGCCTCCAGATTCCCATCCAGCAGATTACGCACCATCTCCAGAAACGCAGAGTAATAATCCTCCACTTCTATGTCCACTGAAAGATAGAGAAAATTACTTGAAATCAGCTACATTCACCACACTTTAAGAGTCAACATGAAATAAAAACCCTAAGAACTACTTTCTTAATAAATGTTCCTGTCTAATAATGCACGATTAATCAGTTATCCTGATGAAGACAAATGTTTAAGCTAGCGGTAAAAACGTTTCGTTACTCACTGGGCTCCTTCAGACGCAGCTGGATCGCGGTGTTTTCGTTTTTGTCTCGTTTGAGTCCGAGCACTTCCCTCTCCCACTCGCGCTCCCTCAGGTCCTCTTCGATCTGTCGCTCGGCCTGCGCGTAGAGCCGCAGCAGACGCGAGCACAGGGTTTGGTGCAGCCGGACAAAGATGTACCAGTTGTTATTCACATAGAACAGATTATATGCGTCCTCGCAGGAGCGAAGCCGCTGAGCCGTGGATGTGCTGAACAGCAGTTTGGTCTTTGTCGGGCTGCCACTAACTCCTCCTGCCAGCCCGTTGTGCTTCTTCGACGCCCCCTCGTCGAGGTCCACGTCTTCCTCATCGTCTTCCTCCTCGGCGTCCGACAACACCCCTCGCTGGGAGAACAGCATGTCGGGGATGAAGTGGTAGATGATCTGCTTAATCTTGTACTTGTCCTCTTTGTTGATGCTGCCCTGGCGTTTCACGTGGTGGATGATGAGCGCAGCCGCGTCCTCTAGAATCTGACGGTCCTCGTAGGTCACTGTCAGTTGAGGCCCACTAACAGATGTGGTGTTGTCTTCAGAAGCCTGTTCCTGCCGCTAAACAAACACACAACCATCAATCATGTGCTGCAATCTCATCTCTCTGGAGAGAAACAAACCGTTTTACCGTCCTCTAGAGGATAAAGAGCATCTCACCTCATCAAAGATGCTCTCGATCTCGTTGAGAAGCGTTTTAGAGCGCAGCACCTTAGTGTCGTTCTGCTTGAAGTTAATGCCTTGATGGTCCAGAGATTTCAGGTAATATTTTTCATTCTGCTCTCTCCAGATCTTGTTAAAACCCCTTTGAGCTTCACGCCACTCTTCCTCCTTCAGCTTTAGCCTGAGGCGGACATGTAATATTTGTTAAAATAACTGGACTACAACATTAACAAATGTAACAGAACAATAACCATAAAAAAAAAACTTTAATAGCTAAAATGGGCTGTCTCTAGATATTGGAAACAGTAAATGAAAAACAAATATTGGTAAAAAATAAATAAAATAGAATCTTTGAAAAAGTTGGTCAACCACTAAAGCATGTTTGGAAACCCCCACACTGGTCAACCACTAATTTTAATAAAATAAAATAAAATAAAATATATCCAATGTAAAAACACAAACCCACAACTGCTAAATAAGTGCTGGGGCAGTTTTATAAAACAAATTAGTTGTCTAAAAGTAAATTAGCCCGTATGTTCCCTGACATTGATCCAAGCTGCGACAAGTGTCATGTAGAACCGGCTAATTTAACTCATATGTTCTGGACTTGTCCCGCTTTATCTCTTTTCTGGGAGTCGGTTTTTGACTCACTTTCCGCTATTACTTCAGTCAATATCCATCCCTCTCCGCTAATCGGCTTGTTTGGAGTTTTACCTCCTAATTACTCATTGCCGTCTCATTTCGCAGAGTTGGTAGCTTTTCTTACACTGCTAGCGAGACGTTGCATTTTGATGAACTGGAAGGGTCCTCGAGTCCCTTCTCATAATGGGTGGATAAAAGATGCCTTATTTTTTGTTAAATTGGAAAAAATTAAACACTGCCTTCTTGGTTCCATGATTAAATTTTCAAGAATTTGGTTACCCTTTTTTGAGCATATTAAATCTCTGCAACTGGACGGAGTCTCAATTGACTGACTGACCACCCAACCCTGCACTTTCAGTGGTTTTTCAGTTTTCAACTGGTATTATCGTTAGCAGCACACATTACTTTCTAAGTTTTGAGGTCACTCAACTTTACTTGCTGGACCTAGTTAAGGCTGACCTTGTCCTATTTCTGTATTATGACATAAAGCTCCGTTATATATTATATACTATACTAAACCTGTTAGTACTGGCAGGGATTTTGTGTTGGTGTTTTTGTATTAATGTTTTTATTTTTATGTCTGTTTTTTTTGTGTGGTTTTTATTATATTATTATTTTTTTATATTATTTTTTATATTGATTGTTTGTCTTTGGTGTTGTGAAAAATTCAATAAATAAATCATATATAAAACAAATTGATTAAAATAAAATTGACCAACCACAAATTTTTAATAATGCAATAAATTGCTGCATAATATATTTCTGAACTACTTGCAGCACTCTGAAACAGGAGTAATTAGCCCTTTGGACGGATGCTCATTTATAGCGTTTATTCTCTCTAACCTCTTGAGTACAATGGGAACAGACACTGCCGGATTCTTCTTCAGTCCATCGATGATGTCCAGAGCTTTGTCTCCATATATCCTCTGGATGGCTTTCCTGTGGATGATCTCAGAGCCGCCGCCCAGAGTGTTGTCCAGCCGGAATTTCGCCTGCTCTTCTGCAGACATTCGAGAAAGCTTCTTCTGAACCGCCTCCAGAACACGGATGGCGGCCAGGTTGGTTTCCAAGACGACATCCAGCTAGAGGGAGGAGTTGACGACATCATTAGCAAGAATTACACAGAGAAATATATATATATATTTTTTTAAACCAAGCAGAACCGGTAACCTCGTGTGTGGAAGTCTCACCTCGAATCGCTCGTCCTCACACCTGTACATGTGTTCTTCATACTGAGTCTTCTTGGAGCTCACAAAGGTAGAGTCCTCGGACCAGGAGGGGAAGGAAACCCAGGTATTATTCAGCACCTGATGCATCCACAAAGAACCAGCGTAAATAAAGTGTTTCTTCAGAAAAACTTGCATAATATGATGCATTTCTGAGTCAAACAATATTCAATGGGAAATAAAAATGGCATCTGGTGATCTAATGAAGGTGATGGGTTTTGGCTCTCGTACCTCTCTACAGAGTGATGTTCTCCCGGTACATTTGGGCAGCTGGTAGCTCTTGGGTAAAGCTCGGTAACTAGAGCCCAGGCGCTTGCATGAAGCGTAGTCAATTTCCATGGCAATTCCTTCAGTGGCTCTTTCTTTTGGGTACGTCTCCAAGTGAGACATCTCCTTATATCCAAGGAAGTTCTTAAACCAAGTGAACAGCTCAGGAAATTTGCTGGGGGGAAAATGGCTAATTATTGCCAAGAATCACACAAACTCTATACTGCAAAATAACTGCTGGGGGCAGCTTTGTTAAATTAAAAAATAATATTAATGTTTTTGGAGATGGTGAGAACTGAGGGAAAAACAATAGAGTGCCATAATGTATAAATAAATAAAATAATACACATCAAATTAAACTGAACTTACCCCAGGAATGGAACCACAAGTTGAACCAGCTCAGCACGAGAAATGATTTCCTCATTAAAAATGATTAGGCACCGGAGGAAGTTGTCATAGGCTTCAGCACTTCGCAAAGCTTTCCGCACCTAAGAAAAGATAAATAATTTCAGTCACTATTGGAAATGTTAACATTTGAGATAAAATGACCTGCTTATTAAATCAACATCACTACATCAAACCAGAGCAACTCACTTTGTCAAAGAAAAGAGATTCTGTTCCTCCGCTGTGTTTGCCAGCCTCAGTCGCCAATGAATCTTTCAGATTCATTAACTTGAGCTTTTTCTAAAAAAAAAGAAAAAAGGGGGGAATAAATTGAGAAATCAAGAAAGTTATAAGAGTTAAGTTTTATCAGCAAGCAAAAAGGGTGACACCCCAAAAACGATGAAAATCCTTCAATATAACTGAAATGTGAAATACCTTCACAGGTGGGGTGACGGCTGTAGTCGGATGTTTGTATTTCTGGCAGCCGTTCTGATTGGGCCGCTGCTTGTTATTGAGCTGCGGTTTCTTGACCGTTCCACCGGGATCATTACGCATAGCTTCGGCCTTCTCCGCTACAGTCTTCCCCAGCAGCTAAAGTTCAAAGCAGGGCAATAATAGTTTAACTAAAACCATACAAAAAAAATCAGGTTTTCGTTAACTGAAATAAAATATTAAAATTAAACATTTAATTTTAGCCAGGGAAACATTTGCCAAAAAAGAAAAAAACATTTCCCATTTTAATTTTGTTTATTTTGCACTAAAATAACTCAAACGGAAATAAATATTTAAAAAACTATACAGAAATATTTAAAAAAGAAATAATAAAAATAACACAAAGAAGACTCCAATGAAAACTAATTTTAAATAAAATATTAGTAAAAACTATAATAGTATCTCAATGATACTAAAATGACAGCAAAAGTGTGAATGACCATTAAAGGGGCTACATGTAAGAATTTTCATCTATTGATCGCTATTATTTATTGCTAATGTGTGAACAGCTTACACTAAAACTTAAACAACCCCTTCCCTAACTTCATAGGTTGTCTTTGAAAGCCTGTAGACTCATTTTAATGTGAAGGACTCTTCATATAAAACGTTTTTTTACCAGGAATATAAAAAATATGTGACGTTTACGTGCGCTCTTAAAAGCCTCTCTTCCATTTCAATGACACATGAAATGAATGCTGAAAGAGCTATACTGTACTGTAATGTCAGTGTCATGCAAAGAAATGGGATTAATTCAAACTATAGTCTCACATAGCCAAATCTATAAACTCTATAGTCTCAAATATACTTTATAATTTTATTTAGCTCATCTGTCGACATGATGCCAGTGAATTGCAGAGCTTGTGCAAACATTTCCACATCGCTATGATCAGATGCTTCCTTAACTACTGCTTTCTCACAGCTGTCATTTTTGCTATTGAGTGGAAAGCGCGCAGCACAAATGAACACATTCATCTGGACAACGCTCTCAGGAGTGTGAACAGTGCCTGGATGTTCATTAACAATAAGTCGCTGCAAATTAAGGTATTTCCAATTTCTTTTACCCCTAATCGAAGAATGAAAACAAATTTTGCCGTGAGTATATCAGGGCCTTGAATCACATTCAGTCTCTTATGCAAGAGCAATAAGTTGCTGCCCACAGTTCATTTAACGGCCTTTACTAATAACAAGGGTTTCTGAATTATACATATAGCCCCTTTAAGACATTACTTCGTTTCAATTAAATCGATGCTAAACATCAGAAAGTGACATCTTTCAGTTATAGAAATTCAAAAAGTTTTGGATTCGATTCAGAGATTCTAAAACTGGAGTAATGCATCGATCTAGTGGGCGGAGTCAGACACAAACTCACCACAGAGCTGTTGGCATCTGGCAGGAACTGCCCGAACTCGGAGAGCAAATCTTCCTGGTTTTTGAAGAGTTGGGCCACCTCAGCGTAAACTTCCTGCTCGGTCAGGACCGGGGTGTAGCTCCCACCGGCTTCTTTAGCATTACGCTGCTCCTTCTGATTAACAAAACAAGTATATGAGATATTTGTGAATTGATTGTAAATTATAATTTATTTGTGTATGAATTTTATTTGAAGAGTTTTAAGTGTTTGTCTGGCTTGACCTGGTATTTGTGCAGGATCTCGAGGAAGGATTTGTAGATGTTGGGCTGGCCCTGGAAGCGATTCTTAATCTTGTTGACGTAGTTAATGGCGTGGTTGAACTCCACGGGCTGGTTCTGCAGTGGTGGTGCGGTGGGCGTGGTGGTGATGGGTGTGTGGGGCTGAAGCGGTGGTGAACGCGGGGAAGCGTACGGATGGATGGACGGATTGGGAACACTGCTCGGAGCCGGAGCTGGAGGTTGCAGCGGCTGTACAGAGAGAAATTTAAAAAACAAAATCATTGATCCTGATCAGGACTAAATAACACTAACCTTCTACATGTTTTTCTGATGCAAGACTTTTATTTTGAAAGACGTGTGTGAAAGCTGTTGACTCTTCTGTCAGACAAAGCACATTTTTCCATTGCTTTTTTATTTAAACACGCACTAGGCGGATGTGTTGACCAGTGCATCTTTTGTAGTGTCTCATGCATGACACAGCGTTTTAAAACGCAGGTCTCAAGTTAAAAAAGTTAAACTTAATTATTTATTTTTTAAAATCAAGTCTATAACTTGCAGGGGGGGGGGGGGTTTCATTCCACTGACCGGCATCTCGCATTGTCCTGATTCAGTATCTGCTGTCAAATGACCTATTGTCAGGCTATATATCAGAATCATAACTCTTAAATTTTCAATATTTCCTAGTTATTAAAATCAAAAGTTGTGTCTGTTAATATTATCTAACGGATCTGAGCTATCATGAACAAACAATGAACAGTTGTATTTTCATTGTCCGGTGTAAACAAAGATTAATAATACGGTAACAAATTTATTCAGGAACAGGGAGCGTTATAATAACTTAGACTACCGTTCTGGAAAGGTTCTCTCAAAGTTATAGACAAATGTTCGTCCAGTAACGTTACCAGAACTTTTGTTCAAAGTTATCAGGGGCCTGTTGCACCAGCTGTGAGGAAGTTACAACTTAGCCTAGTTTAGACGTAAATGGGCACTAAGTTATAACTTACACTACTAAATATTTTTTGCGATGCCCCATTAAAGGCAGGGTAGGTGATTTGTTCCAGAATTTCTTTTTGCTATGCTGGTTGAAAGTCTTTTCACATCCTAATAGCAATCACTAAGTTAAGTGGTCTAAATACATTTATACGTATATATACAGTATATATAATCTGTGGAAGGCGTAGGACCATAAAATGTTCGTCCAATCATTGCATTCGGATACCATGTCCTACCTGCCTGTCAATGTATGTATTTTCATACCTTCACGCACCTGCTCGCGCAGACATCACATGTCATCAGTTTCATGTTTCATGCTATGCAGAGTTAGACAGACGTCAGTCACAGAGCACCGCAAAAGTTACCTTGTTGGGGCCGGTTTACACAGAACGTGTTTCTTTTGTGGTTAAAATTCCGAGCATCCAACATCATAGTTACGTTGTTACATACGCGTTACGTCGTGTGTTAGCTTGGAAGGATTTGCATGCAAGTGTGATGTACATGTCCATAAGTTTTATTAACAAAACCTGTGCTGTCTGTGTTTTTAATGTTAAACAAAAGACAAAATCACTCACTTCTCTTGACTGAATAACTTTAGTAGTTTTATTAAGAATCAATGTATATTTAAAACATGCAGTGAAGACTATGGAGTGTTTTAAAGTTTAACTCAGGGTTTAATGACTATTTTGACAAGTGGGTGTTTAATGCAATACTGTGTTTTAAATTGTGCAAATCGGCTTGTTCCAGTCTGGATATTCTCGATATTACATCTCAAAATTGGGAAGATGATCGCGATTTAGATTGTGGATCGTGATTGTCTGTTACAAGATCGTGATACGAAATTTTGGGAAAATCGCCCACGCCTAGCTGAGTCTTTGTTTCATATCAATAGTAACAAAGCTTATTGCAATAATTGGATGGTAGGCACACTATAAATAATGTTTAGTGAAATTTCTTCAAGCATCATCTGAAAACAGCACAGAGTATATGACTGATTCTTGAGATTTAAGTATCTATCGTTCGATTTAGAAAAATCGGAAAATCTGTATTTTCAATTCGTGAATTTTCAGCCCTTGTGAATACCTTGCTTTTCGGCGTGGGTTGGGCGGGAGGTGTGGATGCCAGGCTGGGAGGGTTTGTGTGGATCTGGATCTGGTGCTGCTGCGGCTGGACGGAGATGCCGTGAGGTATGATGTGTGGGTTCTCACCGGGCACAGTCACGTTAACCAGGTCATTGTCCTTGTATCTTGTAACTTCGATCTTGTATCCCGGTGGAAGAAATGTGTTAAACCCCATAATGAGATCAGGGTGACCCTTAAAGAGCTGAGACACCCTGCTGATTACGCCCGGGGTGTCAATACTGCAGAATAAGAGAGAGAGAGAAAAAGCATTTGTAATTATTAATTATGATAAAACATTTCTCAGTGAAACAGAACATTGTGGGAACGAATGTAGGGAAGGACTTGAGTGTGAGAAGAGGACAAGGACAATACATGCATAATGGTTTATATTATGTTTCTCCGCTTACATGGCCTTTTGGGGCCAGTAAGTTTTTTTTATTTTTTTAAATAACACTTTTCATCAACAAAGGATGCATTCAATTGATCAAAAGAGAAAGTAAAAATATTTATAATGCGTTTCAAAAGATTCCTATTTCAAATAAATGTTCTTTTGAACTTTCTATTAATCAGAGAATCTTGGTAAAAAAAAAAAAAACATTAGCTTCTCCACAAAAATATTAAGCACCACAACTGTTTTCAACATTGATAATAATAATAAATGTTTCTTGAGCAGCTAATCATCATATTATAATGATTTCTGAAGGATCATGTGACACTGAAGACTGGAATAATGATGCTGAAAATTTAGCTTTGATCACAGGAATAAAATACATTTTAAAAAACATTTATAAAGAAAAGTTATTTTAATTGTAATACAGTAATGTTATTTGTATGTAATGTATTTTTGATCAAATAAGTGCTGCCTTAGAGAGCATAAGATACTTCTTTTAAAAACATTTAAAAAATCTTACGACCCCAAATTTGTAAGTGTAATTTCTTATTATTTTGTTGTTATTTATATTAAAAATAAAGGGTCAATTTGTTAGGTATAATAGCATACAGTAAATAGTAAAGTGAATAGTGATATTTTACTAGTTCAATAGCATCAACTAATAAAATTGTATCATGACAATCCTACATGTGAATGAACTCACCTCTGAGACTTAAACTCTTTCATAATATCCAAGAAATCATTGTAGACCTGTGGCTGATTGCCAAACTGGAGCTTCACCTGGTCCAGGTAAGACAGGGCATCCTCCACCTGCGATAGTGAAAACAACAATCCAGTTTATCTCACGCACACAGCTGCCACTGCAGGATCGTATTTGCTAGACTCCAAAACGAGCCACACACAGCGTCCCGTCCCACCTTGAGTCTCTGGAACTGCTGTTGGCCCTGTGCGGATGCAGAGGGTGTGGGCGGGTGGGCGTGAACCTGCACCGGCGCAGGACCGTGGGCCTGGACCACTGCTGGACCATGATGGTGAGCCACGCTGTGGACCGCCGGACTGGGAGTGTGAACATGACCACTTGAGCTTTGGGCCACTGTGGACACCTGAAAATGGAAATGGTGCAGTGCTCTAATTAATAATGACGATGTTTCATACTCATAACAAATCCAACTAAATAGGCAAGAATATTTATTTTGACCTCACTGAAGGTGAAATGTTTCTGATTATATGTGACGCTTAACATGCAGCAATGTGGAGCAAGACACTGAAACTGTGTGTACATATATACAGTAGTCAACATTTGAAGTGGATCAAAGCCTTTCATCAAGGTTATACATGAATTTTGAACAATACCCGTTATTGTCTTAGGACAACTTTGATTAACTTTTTTGATCCACTTCAAATGTTGACTACTGTGTATATATATTATTCCAGCTGAAGGCTCATATTTTCTGTCTATAGTTTTACTCTATGAACAATTATGTTTTTTCTGCATTATTTTAGCAATTCCCAAATCATTTTTGTTACTTAAAATATAAAACACAAACTTATTTAATTTCAGCTAGTTCAAGGCAACATTTCTCATTTTTTATTTAGTTTAACTATACAAAATTTAAATATGAATTAAAAATGTATAAAAATTATACAGACATATTATTGAAGAAAGATAACAAAATTACTAAAACCTTAACCAAATTAAAATAAAAACAAAAAACATAACAATAAATATAAAAACTATAATTGAATCTATAAAACAAAAATTTAATTTGTTATTTAAATTGAATTAAATAACAGCAAGGTAAAACGGTAACACTTTAATTTACAGTGTCCTTGTTACATATACTTACCATAGTAATAACAGTAAATTATGCATAATTGCGTAAAAATAACCCTCAACCTAATCCTACCCTAACCCTATAGTAAGTACATGTAGTTGCTTGATATTATTCAGTACATAAATATATAATTACACTGTAACAATAAAATTTGAGTGGGATTAAGTGGGAACTCATTCCTAGGAGCAATAGACCTTAAACACCAGGAAAAAAACAACAGTTTTTGCGGTAGCCCTGTACATTTCTATGGCATCACTGTTGAAGAGTAATTATCTGGTGAAGTGGATAGACTTATTGTAGAGTTTAGGAAAGTTATCATGAGCATTGTAAAGCGGATGTCCTAACAAAGGTCAGTTAGACCGGGATGATTTTAAAATGAGTGGTTCATTCATAAATCCATTAGATCTTATCTTTGTGGAAATATAAACCTGAAGACAGAACACAACAAGTGCGGCGCAAAAAATACGTGGGGCTACATAAGCTCTATAATGCATCATGATGGCGAGTGTCCATACCTGGTATGTCTGGGGAACAGGGTACTGTATTCCTGGAGTGGGCTGCATGCCGTCAGCCACAGCCTCGAATACGGCAGGCGCTGGGGCAAGAACCCTGTGCTGGAAGCCCTCGGCGCTGCCGGGAAGCCGGCGTTGTTGTGGGATGAACACTGGCTCCTGATCCTCTAAACACCTCCTCATGCTGTACTCATATTCAGAGGGCACTAAGACCTGAAATAGACAACACAAAGAAACCAACTTAAGAAAAAACATGATTTGGCTGCAGTCCAAACCATCAGCAACAGGAGATCAACTAGTTTAGATTAATATGAGTAATATCCACAAAATGTATATACAAATGTGTATGGTGATTATATAAAATGTAAATATACATGAGCAATAGTGTCTCTATATTTAAATGTCCGTGCAGTGTGTATACATGTGCATGGTGTGTGCATACATGCGTGTATATATATATATATATATATATATATATATATATATATATATATATATATGGAGTGTGTATATACATGTGGTTGGTGTGTGTGCGTGCCTCTCCTGCACATGCACACCAATAATGCTAACTTGCTAACTCGCGACTAAAAGTGACAAAGTTTAGTCAGGAATTTATATTTTATGAAAGCGACTATGAAAACTAAAGGTCGGAAGTTTCAGTCTGACAGAAAACAAGCTTATTGAGGGGGAGGGGGGGATTCAGAAATACTGAATAAAACTGGTAACGTTACTTTATATCTCTGAGACTCACCCGCTTCTGTTAGCTGCGCTTACAGTACAACAAAGCTGTTAACATATCAACGAAACACTAAAACGCTGTGTGAAAATACCGATAAAACACATAAAACTGAGTTTAAAATCAACTAACGCATTAAAATCCTGTTGAAAACAAGCGGTAGGGAGGGGAGGGGCTAACTTGGGCTTTGCACACAGACTCCGCCCACTCAGTCTCTGATTGGCTCATTTCTCAGGAGACGCCATTGGGTTGTATTTTTATTGAACGTACTCAACTGTCACTCAAACAAGAAATTAACATTGTTCGGGGGTTGAGCCCTGCCACTGTTTCACACACACACACACACACACACACACACACACACACACACACACACACACACACACACACACACACACTCTCCAAAAACGGCAACTGGCTTTGCGCAGCACATCATTTTCTCTTAGACTGGTGTAGCAATCTTAGCAACGTCTGGGCTTAGCTTTATTATAACGCGCGATTACTCTGTGATATTATTAATACAATCGCGGAATTATTACATCCGAACGCTTTCACTAACTTCCTGAACTTCCTACTGAGGTTACGTCATTTGTACGCCCCCTCAGAACAGTGTTCCAATCAGAATGAGGACTTTCATTAAATAAACGCCTCTTATAGAATTCCTTGCCTCCGATTGGCCAGGCGCTCTTAGAATGCGTAAAGCATGACGTAACCCAACAGGGGCGTTTAGGCAGAGAAATCCTCGATTCCGATTAGTCGGGAGCCCCGAGAGGGCGTTATTTATGACGCAGGCTCATATTGCTATACTCCGCCCACGAGAGGCGGGGCTTAAGATAGTGCCCGGGATTCCTCGCCCCGTCCGTCGCAGTCAGAGCTGATGCGCGCGCGTGTATGCGTGCACAGCGTTTCGCCTAAATACGGACAAAACCCAATACAACCCGAAGCAAAACAGCTCAAACTGACAGAATAAACAAGTTCGGAATGATTTTCATGCAAAGCGCTGAAATATTCAGCATGTTCGCGAGCACTTTAACACGACACCGAACAAAAGATCCGTATATAAACAACATCAAACGTTTATTAGGAGCAGATTTTACGATCTCATGATTTCAGGATTAAAAGACCACATACGAATATGACACCACCAACACACACGCCTATTTCATGACATGTTGTCCTTTAGTAATCAGACCCAAAGTCAAAATGGGAACTAAAAATCTGATCGTATAAACATGGACTCTCTATGCGATCATGCGAAGATCTGAAATGAGAGATCCGATCATACATTACAACACAAACACGCCAGTTGATCTAATATTCTTTGTTTACTGGGAGACTGAAGGGGAAAATGTCTAACCGTGTTTGAGCACATCTTCCCTCCCCCTCTGAACACCAGACTGAGCTACAGATCTGTTTTCAGATCAAAAACAAGTGCTAAAAGCCCTCGTTAAAGCATCGGACACAGACGGATGGGTTTGTGTGTAATAACAGAGATACACGTTTCTTTGGGGCTTCAGTTGGCCAAAGCTTTGCCCCCTTTTCTCCCCTTAACGTGCCATGATCGAACAAACAGCCCCGATTAATACATTAAAATCTCTTGAACGACCAGCCCCTTGCAGAAAGCACTCAAACACCGACAGAAACATATAATCGATAAAAAGAGGACAACATAAATTTGTTTTCTTTTGCCCAGCTGCTACATACCTGCGAAAAAGAGCCTCGCACTCCGGATTCGTGTTTGGAACAAATAGTTGGGAACGCCCCCCTCTCCTCCCATTGGTCTACGTGACAGTATGCGTCATCTGGATTTGAATACGACCCGCCAAATCCGTAGGAACAGAGATGTACTCTGCTTTAACACACCTGTAGTATGGACCAGATGTTTTTCTTTGTAATCAATGTTTACTCTGAAAGACACTAGATGCACACAAATATGTGTTATCTGATATGAAATACGCCAAAGTAAAGCAAAATAGTAATATTTTCAAATAACGTTGTTTGAATTTAACATAGATTACATAGATGTGACTGACAGGTACTGTATGCGATTTTAAAGCTTTGTAAAGGGATAGTTCATCCAAAAATAAAAATGTTGACATTACTTTCTCACCCTCCAGTTGTTCCAAATCTATATGTGTCTTCTTTCTTCTGTTGAACACAAAATAAGACTATGAATGTTGGTAACCAGACGATAATCAAAAGGTTGACGGCATCCATTGACTTCCATATAGGAAAAAAATTATCGTCAACTGTCTGATACCAACGTTCTGTCAAATATCTTATTTTGTGTTCAACAGAAAAAAGAAACTCATACAGGTTTGGAATTACACGAGGATGAGTAAATGATGACATAATTTTCATTTTAGGGGGAAACTATCCCTTTAAAGATGTTGCAGATTCAAAATGGTATTTCTTCAGATTTTTTCAACTCTGAGGTGTGAACGACAGGGCTTTAAAACAGGGGGGTTTCATGAGACTTTAAGTTCCATTAGAACACGCCCCTCGTCAAAACCCCGCCCTCAAAATGCAGTTTTGCAAGGAACGCGGATAATGATTGACAGAGAGAGAGCGCGTTTCTGATTGGCTAAATAAGCGCGGGCCGCTCCCCTTGTTTAAAGAGTCTACGGTTGTTTCCCCCCTCAACGTTTGTAGGGACATTTTATGTGCTTTTAAAAATAAAAATATCTCAGTGGCGTTTCCCATTTTTTCTTGGGAAAACAACTTCATCAACACCGAAATTATATTATACTTTATATAATTTTACATTATCATGAATATTAATAAAGGAATGTATTAATAAAACGGATACTGTGGGTGAAAAACAACAGGTAGCACATATATTCTTCTAAGATTTATGCACATAAATGTGAAAACTTGCACAAAAAAAAATGTGGGTGTTATTTTCACAAAGAACAACACATTAGACAAGGGATAGCTCACCCCAAAATGAAAATTCTGTAATTTACTCACTAGAAAAAGGAAAAAAAAAAATACTATGGAAGTCAATGTGGTCCATCAACTGTTTGGTTACCGACATTCTTCAAAAAATATCTTCTTTTGTGTTCCACATAGAAAGAAACTCATACAGGGTTGGAACAACACAAGGATGAGTAAATTATGACATCATTTCTCTTTTTGGGTGAACATACACCTGGTTAAGAATTACAACAGGATCTTTAATCCAGTAGTGAAAGGTTCAATTAAAACACTCAGTCAGTACATAGTTTCCCCCCCTTCCATTTAATAAACTTTAAAACACATGGTTTTGATTTGGTTTTGCTTAAATGACATTGCAGTTTGGACAGCTCTATTTTGAGAATGAGAGACAGTTGATACCTGTACAGTCTTTTCACATAAACTTTTCACTCAATCCAAACGTACATGTGGAATAAGGCTCTTAAATTGCATATCAAAGCACTTTATAACTAACAGAGCCGCTGCAAACTTATTGATAACCATAAGCTTGACATTACAGGTTAGTTTTTTCATTGACATAAGAAACGAGAAAAAAATAAAAGATAAAATTGGATATAAAAGAAAATATAATTTACATATATATTTGGGAGTAATAAGTAAGGACACAAAGCGTGGGTATAATAGAAAAATACAAATGGTCACATTTTGTGCCCAGAGGCAGGACTGCAGATCCTGGAATCATTGTGGTGTGTAGAGATGCTTCACTACAAGAAAATTCAATATGAATTCAGTAGCAAAGACACCTTTAACCCACAACAAAATAAAAAGCGATTCTAAATGCACTTTACAGGAGCTTTTAGATTTTTTAAACAGGTTATTAGTACAATATTAACAGACAGAATTATAACAGTGTAAATGACTCGATGTAGCCATCTCACATTTACACCACACTAATTAAAGACTATATCAATTGAGTAATTGTTGCATTATAGAGGTTTACCGATCCCCCCAGTTGATGTGAGAAGACTTGCCTCATCCTGGGCCTCAAAACCATCATCTACGGTTGCCCGCTCTTTAGATGCTACTGCAAAAAATGTCCTACAAACTACAGAGACATTTCCAAAAGTTGACGCACACAATACAGACAGGCAAAATATTGTCTATACATTTAGACAATAAATCTGCATTCAAATCCAGCGAATACATAAAATCTATAGTGTGCAATGACTGTATCTCATAGGTCGAACAGGAGTATAAAACCCAAAAATTTGAGTAGAACTAAATGAATAGTTGAATAATTCAATGATTAGTTAATTTAAAATCGAATTGTGTTATTATTTACTCACTGTCATGTAATTTCAAACCGGTATGACTGTCTTCAACCATTATGGTACACAAAAGCAGCCATATAACGACTCAATTAATGGAGACGGACGTTGTCAACCTTCAAATATTGCAATAAAAGAGCCATTAATTTATTCCATATGACTACTTTCATTGTGTTATTTTGTACATTTTAGAGCTCGACAGCACCCACCATCATTCTCTTTCATTAAAGAGATAGTTCCCCCTAAAATGAAAATTAAGGCATAATTTACTCACCCTGGTGTTGCTGTAATGCCGTATGCTTTTCATTCTTAAAAAGAAAAAAGGGCATATGACATTAGAACAACACCAGGGTGAGTAAATGATGCCTTAATTTTCATTTTAGGGGGAACTATCTCTTGAAGAGCACCTGGGATATTCTGCTGAAGTTGTACTTTTGTGTTCCACGAAAAAAGCATGTAAAATGGTTTGAAACAACATAAGGGAGAGTAAATAAAGACATAATTAAATTTTTTTGGTGAAATAACCCTTCAAGACAGTGTGTTGGTCTGAGGCGTCACTGAATAGAAACACCTACTGAGTGACAAAACGACACCAGAAATTGTACACTCGTTCCAATGTTTGTCCTGAATCACATTTGACCATGGTTGATTTGAAGCTTCATGAGTAAACTGCACAAAATGCAGCACAACATTACATTAGACAGACTACATTACAGCTGGATCACTGAACATTTAGACACCCCCTTCAAACAGTCATTTATTGTGACTATTTATGCTGCCATTTTTTTTTTAATAGTGACAGATTAATCAAAAACCCAGTAATTTTGATTGGGAATTCTTCTGTCTTTGAGTCGCTGACCAACCAAAAACGAGCTCTGTCTTATGAATGGATGAGAGCAGGCCTGGCCTCTTACTGATTGGCTAAGATTAGGCCTTTTCAGTCTCTGATTGGCTACGAGTGGGCCCTGCTGCTCACTGATTGGCTGAAAGCAGGCCCTGTCTCTGGGCATTCTCTAGGATCGCGGTGTGGCAGAAATAGTACTGCTCGGGTGTTTGAATGCTGAAGGCACGCTGAGATCTCATTCGTCGGACCGTCTGGCAAATGTTAAGGGTCCCGACATCCTGCAGCTGGGACAGACAGATATCCAGCGCACAAAATGTACCTGCGGGGATAAGAGGTCAGTCTGAAAATCCATTAAAAAAGATAGTTCCCTCAAAAATGAAAATTCTGTCATTATTTACAAAACCGGTATGACTGACTTTCTTCTGTGGAACATGGATTGACTTCCATTGCAGTTTTTTTGTCCATTAAATGGGGAACGAAACTGTTTGGTTTCAAACATTCTTCAAAATATCTTATTTTATGTTCCACAGAAGAAAGTCAGTCATACAGGTTTATTAGTAAATGACAGAATTTTAATTTTTGGGTGGACTATGGATGCGTCCCAAATCGCATACTTTCTTGAGTAAGAACTTAGTTTGAATAAGTAATTACTTCACCACCACTAAAAAATTATGTTTTATATAGTATGAATGTAATCTGGTCGTACTACGTTTGCCATGTTGTCATTATCATGTGATCTACCAGCGTCACTTCACTGCCATTAACAAATCCTCTCCCGTGGCCTCATGGGATAGTAAAGTGTCCATCATATGCACACTTCAGAATCTCGCCGAAAGTAGTAGATCATCCGGGTACTTTTTTTGTTTTACTTTTTTACATCCGACATACTTCTATTGTCACGTTCTGTTTTTCGCCTGCTATACAGTAGGGAAGTATGCGATTTGAGATGCAGCCCATCCCTTTCAGTGCCTCATTAATATGTAGATATGTTTTTGTTTTGCGTTTAATTACTGACCGGTCCTGCCGATGCCAGCGCTGCAGTGGACCACCATCGGCGGGCCGAGCGGATGACCTCTCCACTGTGAGCCGAAAGCCTGGACCGCCCACTGCTGCTGGTACTTCACGGCACCCAGGAAACCAATCAGAGACAGTGCGGAGGACGGGACCCCGTAATCAGGCCAGCTGAGGAACTGGAAATGAGTCACTTGTCTCTGTTCAAACGTCTGGGGAAAAACAACAGTAAAATAAGTTTAGAAACTGTTCCACTTTATTTTTCTTCAAAGTCAGATAAATTGAACATTTATTATACGATTTTGCTGGCGATAAACAGTACAGCGGAGCATTGTGAATATTGCCTTTTAACACATTTGTTTTGGTCATTAAGATTCCTAAAGACTGTTTATTTATTAGTATGTTTCTAGACTACCGTTTTTTTTAAAGAAATCAATACTTTTACTTAGCAAAAATGTATTAAATCACAAATATACTGCCGCTGTTCACGTATAACTATTCTCCTCTATTGGTTCTTTATTTGTTTTAAACAGCAGACTTAATATTAATCCGCCTCTGGTCATGATTTGGAGACAATCAGCATATGAACCGTTTTGCCATGCTGCTTATATTTATCACGCAGTAAAAACCCAGCGCCCAAAACCACGCTGAGTGAAATGAGGATTTTATCATAACAAGACTCATTTAGATGACACTTTACTTAACAAGAAGAACAGCTTGTTCTGTGCGTCATACGTCATTACGCTATTTGAACGTCATTGCACATGCACAATCCTTTCAGTTTCTGTTTTCAATCCGATCAAGTGTTTACATGTTCTCTAGATCGGATTACAAAAGGAATAAACCACCCCTTACAATCCGATCGAAATTCCAACCGGATCGAGCTCAATCAGATCGATTAAGGTGTTTACATGAAGTTTTTTAAGTCCGATTGAGCCGTCAATCCGATTATAAGGGTCCATGTAAACGCAGCTACTGATAATAATGAGAAATGTTTCTTGAGCGGCAAATCATCATATTAGAATTATTAATGACGCTGAAAATTCAGCTTTGATCAGAGAATCAGTCTCTTAAAATATCTAAAAGCTCCTGTAAAGTACATTTAGAATTGCTTTTTATTTTGTTGTGGGTTAAAGGTGTCTTTGCTACTGAATTCAGCTTTTGATCAGGTATTTTGAATTGTAATATTTCACAATATTATGGTTTTAAATGTATTTAAAAATATATATAGAAAATTTGTTTCTACAGTACATTATAATTGAATTTAGCTGTATTATTTTTATTTTACATTAATTATTTTAATTTATTTTAAAGATTATATTGCCATATGTTATTATCGATTGCTATAATGGTGCATATAAATATTTAAATGTTTTTCTTGTTTTCATTTAATGAAAAACAGTGTAAAACATGACTTGAAATTATATAATTAGATTTTTATCATATTTGAATTCTTATATTTTGAATCTAATTTGCAACAATAGGTATTTGGCCAAAATCATGCTTAAAAGTTATCTTACACCATTTCAGATAACACATAAACACATAAAGACATAGCTAAAATACTAACAAAATGCCAACAAATTTAGAAATATAATTTTTTTGGTAGTATTGAACAGCCCTACTATAGACTACATTATGAAAGGTGGTTTGTGAAACTGGAATCCTTATATAAATCATATATGAGATCATTATTACTGAATGGATGTTCATTGATCAACTGTTAGCTTTTGAAGAAAAAAACAAGCAAACATTAAATTATGATATACAACTGGTGTATGTGTGTTACCTCTGTGTTGTGCAGCTCAAGTGTGGTTTGGTTGTAATGCGCATGGTTGTCCACTCTGTGATTGACCACAGCGATGTGCCCGTACACCTCCTGACCGCCCTCATCCTGGGGCCAGTACTGTCCACACTTCCTCCGGCCGCCCTCATCCGTCCTGCAAACACACATCCACACACACCACTCTAAGCAGCATTTATTTTTATTTTAATCCACTGTGACAAAGTCCATATGGTACAGCTCTAATCTGATCTCAGGACAGATCAGTTCTGCAGGATCACCTTTGAAAGCATCAAAAAACAAAAGTAACAAGAATCGGCTGAAATTTAATTGGCTGACTTCTACATATTTTTAGAAGCCAGGGTTCATTTTATCAGCCCACCATGCAACAAAGTTGAATTTATGTTCTCAGACTGCTACAATGGAGGACAAATTAGTCACTGCATTTTCCAACGTTTGTGGCACTGAATCTCCGAAGATATTTAAGAGTTTTGAAACATTTAGTAGCAAGAAGATGTGAACTCATAAGCTCAATTGTACATTACATTTTGCTCTACAGTTAAATCTGATTTATGTGAAACATCGCATAAGAAGACATTGGCCACTTTATACATGTTGGTCAGAAAACCTCTTCCTGCCTGAGTGCTTTTTGGCCTGAATAAGAGGCAATTTGCACTAGACTTTCTGGTGATAATAAAAAGTTTGGCTATGGAAGACTACATTTCCTGCATATTGGTAAACTAGACCCTCTGGCTGCATCTGAAAACGCATACTTCCCTACTATATGGTATGTGAAAAACAGCAGGGATGCACAATATATCAGCCACAATATCCGTATTGGCCGATATATGTTCATTTTTAACGTTATTGTTATCGGCCTGATAAGAAAAATTGGCCAGAATATTAAAGCTGATACATAATGGATTATTTCCTTTCACTGATACACTTTAGATGCGCACTATTCGATGTGATGGTTTTGAATTGCTTGCAATATGATTGGAATCACTTTGAAAAGGAAAATACATTTCAGTGCAACATGCAAGTCTGTCATATAGGCTTAATAAAATTATAATGAGAACATCATTATAATTGTATGCTTGGGACATGGTAAGACTATTCTTTTTGTAATAAGGCTCTCAAAAATTATATAAAAATTTGTATTTAGATTTACCAGCCAAAATATCGGTTATCGGCTTTCAAATATAAAGAATTATCAGTTATTGGGGCAAATTTTCATATCGATGCATCCCTAAAAGACAGTCTGACAAAAGAAGTATGTCCAAATTCATTGTACTAATAAAACAGTAGGCAAAAAGTCCTCAGATGATCTACTACTTCTGGCAAGATTCTGAAGTGTGCATATGATGGACACTTTAACATCCCATGACTTCATACTTTTCAACCACTAAAAAATAACTTTCTGTATAGTAAGTACTTATTGAAAATAATTAACTACTCAAGAGAGTATGTGATTTGGGACACTATTACCTTGTTGTCATGACAATGACAAGCACACTTTGCTCCCAAACCATTCTCCAGAAATCTCCATAGGTTTTCTCCAGTGGGCCTGTTAAGAAACAACAGATGCATTAGTTCCGGTGTAGGTTAAAAATTGTTACACTAAATCTAATTTATAAATTGTGTGATTGTTTTTACCCTGAGTCCCAATATATGCATTTTTCTGTTTGTATCCATCCATGAAGCTAGCATTTATGTAGTCTGATCTCTGTGGAAAGAAAACAAAAGATAAATGTCAAATCAGAATATGCACCACCATTCAAAATGGGGTTAGTAAGTGTTAAAAAAAAGAAGAAATTAATACTTTTATTCAGCAAAGAGACATTAAATTGATCAAAGACAGCAAATACATTTACGATGTTACGAAAGATATTTATTTCAAGTTTCTATTCATCAAAGAATATTGAAAAAAATATTTAGCAGCACAGCTGTGTTCAACATTGACGATAATAATCTTGAGCAGCTAATCAGAATACTAAAATGATTTCTGAAGGATCATGTGACACTGAAGACTGGAGTAATGATGCTGAAAATTCAGCTTTACCAACACAGGAATAAATTACATTTGAACAATATATTCAGATAGAATTACTGTTTTAACTGTATTGTTGATCAAATAAATGCAGCCTTGAGCAGAAGAGAACTTCTCTAAAACCTAAAAAAGACGGTTGAACGCTAGTGTAGATGAGTTTTAGGAGGGTCTAAACTGAATGACATCAGACAGCACAAACCTCGTTTCTCCTCGCTTTGAGTCGCACACGAGTCTGATCGAGACACAGCACGTCGCCATAGCGGTTCCGCTCCTGGTTGTGAGGAGCCCTGCAAAAGATCAATGACAATGTGAAATCAAATTATTGTGCACAAATTATTAGTGCATGTTATTCTGAGAAAGTTTTCAAATAATATTTTATTTTCTGCTGATATAATCATATAGTCTTGATTTTGGCCTCGACTGCACAATCCCAGTGAATAAAATCAAGTCCAGCCCAGGGCTACTATCGTCAACTAAAATTATTAAAAACATTTTGGTTAATTGAAATAAAGCAGAAATAAAATAAAATATAAACGTTAGATGAAAAATTTAAAGATTAGAAATGTTGCCTTGGCAAATAACTGAAATAAGTCTTAAGTTTCTTAAACTTAAATAGTAATATTTAAAAAGAACAAAAACTAAGAAAGTTACTAAGAAACTTAAAGTCTTATTTTGCAAAGTAAGATATATGTTGATCCCAGAACAACATTCCAGTCCAAAAACGTTGGCCGCATCTGAAATCACATACTTCTACTATATAATAAGTGAAAAACAGTAGGCAATTCAGTTTCCAAAGAGTAGGCAAGAAGAACCCAGATGATGAACACTTTACTATCCCATTAGGCCACGGTAGAGGAATTGTGAATGACAGTGAAGCGACACACCTGACACTGGTTGGTCACATGATAATGACAACATGTGCGAATGTAGTTTATCCAGATTACATTCATACTATATAGAACGTTCTTTTTATATAGAAGTAATTAATTATTCAAAATAAGTACCTACTCAAGAGACTATGTGACTTCGGGCGCAGCTATAGTCCTAACCTACTCTACCCATAACTTATCCCTAAAATCCGAGGGAAATGACAGGTGAATAACACTGATGTAGAAGCACATAACCCTTGCTGTAAGCTTAAACTTGACATTAAAGGATTAGTTCACCTCAAAATGAAAATTTCCTAATAATTTACTCACTCCAATGCAAATCAAGATATCCATGTCTTTCTTTCCTCAGTGGAAGAGAAATTAAGTTTTTTGAGGAAAACATATATAGTGGACTAATAATGGACTTCAATTGACCCTTCGCTAAGCCACGCCCGAAAACCGCCACCAAACTGGCCAATTGTGTCTTAGCAACCGTAACTAGGCGCGGGAGGTCTGGCAAGCTTTCGAGCGAGGGAAACATGCCGGAGCGTTGTATGGATTGTGCTAATCTGAAACCCGGTATCCTAAAAGTTTGGACGGGGGAGTATAATTTTTTTCCTTCCCGAAAATCTAAAAGCCAAGGTGACCCCATTCACAACTAAGTGTCGACAGGATTAACAAAAACACATATTGCTTGGAAGTTGGAAATAATTACGGTTCTTTGTTCATAATGCACATGTTTTAACGTAAAATAAGACGTTTAAAGACAAGACGGAGGCTCACTGACATAATTTAAAATATATTTCAGCATTTTGTTAATCGACGGCCTACTACTACCCCTGACTGAGTAACTTTAACCCAATCCGATCGCGGCTCTCCCGGTGTTAGTGTTATTCCACAAGATTTATGGATAAACGGTTTGATTTATAATTATTAGATTATTTTTACATTTCACTTACCCTGCTGTGCACGAACATAGCTGTTCCCCGATTTGTGCGTTTCCCTTGTGAATGGTCAGCGTATGAGGCGGCAGCTGCTGCGACTATAGGCTTTAGCTTCAATTTTTATTAAATTATTCTCTCATCGGTTGCATATTATGTTGTGGATATATCCCTCGAATGCATACTGCAGTCCCTTTTCTCTTGCTCTCTCAGATATTTCACTTGTTCACCAAAAATTACTAATTATCTCATTGGGAATGTCTGACACCGGTGCATACACACTGTAATAGACGTGCTAGACGCGAAAGCTTGACAGGCGTAGGCAACAGTAACTAAGGAGGGCGGGGCTTAGCGAAGGGTCAATTGGCACCCAACGTTTTAAAGTCCAAATTAATGCAGTTACAATTGTAGTTAAAAAGTATATATATATATATATATATATATTTTTTTTTTTTTAATTGACCTATCGTTTCGCTAGATAAGACTCTCCTCCTCAGCTGCGATCGTGCACAGCCTGTTGAAGCACTTCAAAGACCTTTGAAACTGCATTGATTTGGACTTCAAAACGTTGGCTGCCAATTGAAGTCCATTATTCGAAGAAAAATCCAGAAATATTTTCCTCAAAAAAATTAATTTCTCTTCCACTGAGGAAAGAAAGACATGGATATCTGGATGGCATTGGGGTGAGTAAATTATTAGGAAATTTTCATTTTGAGGTGAACTAATCCTTTAACTCAAATCTGATTGGTTGATTGGAAACCTCACACGTTCCCCATCCACACTCACAGCGCACAGGTGAAGGTTCCAGACGGCTGCTCTCTGCGAAGCTCCTCGTACTCCAGGTAGATCCCGCTGCGCTGGGCCCGGTTCAGGTTCGCCATGAGCTCGGCCAGACTCATGGCCTCAGCTCCTGGCGTGTGTATGGACGTGTTCTCCAGCGGGATCCCGACCAGCTCATCGACAGGATCCACACGTCCGTTCTGCTCGGACAGCAGCTGCATGTTCCAGCTGTGCACGTCCAGAGGCAAACAGCCGCCCAGGTGCTCAGGCAAACAGTCTCTGGGCAGATGCTGTCGCAGGTCGGCCATCTTCACCATCTGAACCTGAGAACAGGTGAAGGTTGTTTCATGTTTAGAAAAACTGAAACATACAAATAATCGCTCAAGGAGCCCACAGAGTGGCACTACTGCGAGAAAAGTGGGGTAAACAGATAGACCAGAGAAAAAAACTGTTTAAGGTCATTAATCGGTTTGACCAATTCATTGTTTAATCAGTCTAACCACGTCTAACCAGTATGACCGAGATAGTCTGACAGGCCAACCTCTGCTGGTTTTGATATAAACCAGCTATTGCCATGTAAAACTTAGTGGAATCTCAATATTTTGTATAGCATGACAAAACTAAACACATTGTATTGTAATAGTTAATATTATTTAAAATGATATGTAATATTTATCATTTAATATTATGTTTACTTTCCAATTGGGCTCTATAGAAGCTTGTTTCTGCCAGGGAATAAAAAAATAAAGGTAATTGTGGACTTTTTTTCTCACAATTGTGAGTTTACATCTCAAAATTCTGAGAAAAATGTGAGATTTGCAGGATATAAACTGGCAATCGTGAGAAAAAAGTCAGAATTGTGAGATGACTTTTTTTTCTCTTAGAATTGCGCAATTCTGACTTTATAACTTGCAATTGCGAGGTGGATATCACAATTCTGAGGAAAAAAGTCTGAATTGCAAGATTTAAACTCACAATTGCAAGAAAAAAAAATCTGAATTGTGAGTTTACTTCTCAAAATCGACATTCAGAATTTTTTCTCCCCTCAGAATTGTGAGAAATAAATTCAGAATTGCGAGTTATAACGTCCTGACATTTTTCTCGCAATTGCAAATTTATATCCTGCATATCTGACTTATTTTCTCAGAATTGTTTGATATAAACTTGCAATTCTGAGAAAGAAGTCAAAATTGTGAGATATTAACTCACAATTGCAAGAGAAAAGAAAGTCAGAATTGGGAGATAAAAAGTCGCAATTACCTTTTTTTTTTAATCCTTGGTGGAAACAGGCTTTCATAGAGATTTAAAGCACAGCAAGATAAACTGTTAGTAAATATGTGTGTGGGTGTGTACTAACCCGTTCTCTGAGCTTCTCCTTTAGTAAGAGACTCAGTAAGTTATACGGGACCCTGAACCACACAGGAGCGCCGACGATGAGCACTTTCTTCAGTCGTGCTGGGAACGCACCCTGAAAACAATAGCGGAAGAACAAATTATTTCGGATTCATTCTGACATCTAAACCCCCCAAAAACCCACACACTCCAATGACTGTACTCATATGGATGGCAGGCATATGAAAAACAGGAAATCCACAGATAGACAAAACACAGAAACTCACCTTAAGCAAATTGAGGATCTTTTTGCTGAGGTCCAGTTCAAAGTTAGTGTAGTTGGATCCAGCCATGTCATAAATGAAAACCAGTCCATTTCTCTGAGTCTCAAAACTACAGGAAAGAAAGAGAGAATTATAACTTTGCAACTTAAAATATGTGGTTTCATTAAATGTAATTTCAAAGATGAATAAAGTGTATATCTAACTACCAACACTAGCATTCATAAGTTTGTGATCGGTAAGATTTTTTAAATGTTTCTGATAGAAGTCTCTTATGTTCAACAAGGATGATTTTATTTGAACAGAAACAGTAAAAAAAATTAAAAAAATAAGTAAAATTGTGAAATATTATTACAATTTAAAATAAAAGTTTTCTATTTTAATATACATTTAAAATGTAATGATGCAAAGCTGAATATGATACTTCAGAAATCATTTTAATATGGTAATTTGCAGCTCAAGAAACATTTATTATTATTATCAGTGTTGAAAACAGTTTTGCTACTTCATATTTTTGTGGAAACCGTGAACATTTTGGGTCAACTGGACATCCTTCAGTTCTTCTTTCACACTCTCTACCTCTCCACAGCTCGGTCCAGTAGATAGAACAGCGCCTGAAGAACCACATGGTTTCCTGTTTTACTGGGATGGTGCAGTTTAGCCGTGTAGAGGGCGATGGATGCCCCAGTTGGGTCCCGGACACCCTGATATCAGAATACAATGGAAAAAACATCTTAAAAAATCATCATGTTTTCCTGTTTATAGGTTCAGAGTCAACTCATCTTGAACATACAATTTACTCTGTACGGCATACAAAATGTTGAAACAGGATGCAATGATAAATGAACAAAATTGTTGTCACACAACCGGCTCACTTCATTCATGTTTAATTCATTAATTCAGAATTTAGAAATAAATACTATAGATTAAAAATTTTAAATCCAAATTTGTGCAAATTCTGAATAAAAAAAAAATGATATTGATAAAATATATTTAAAAAGAAATGATGTATAATAAAAAAATGAATATATGAATAATATATACAATATAATGAAAGAATAAATAAACAAATAGCTGTATGCTCTTTCAAATAAATATTGTAGTTTTAAATGTTTAGTTGAACTTTGTGCAAATTCAAAAAATAAAACATAATGATAAAATAATACTAAATATAAAAAATTAAAACAAATAAATATATAAATAAATATACAAACAATGTAGTATGCTCTGTCAAATAGATATGGTAGTTTTAATTTTATTTATTTTATTTCTGAATAAAAAAAGATGATAAAATATGTAAAAGTGTAAAATATATAATAGATTTAAAATAAAATAAAACAAACATGGTAGTGTACTCTTTCAAATAAATATCGTAGTTTTACATTTTTAATCAACTTTGTGCAAATAAAAAATATAATAATTATAAAATAAATTATACTAAAAAAAATTTAAATAAAATGGGGTCAAGACAGCCAGTATTGTCCCACTGAACAAAATAAGTGCGTGGCACCTGAGGGCTGAGTATCTCGAAAGCATTGTAACCCCAAGTATATCGTAGAACTATTGACACTCCACGATCAACCTAGCTCCAGCTTTCGAGAAACGCAGTCCTGCCAGTTTGCTTTTCCAAACATACTTTAGTTTAACGGAGGAGTAGTTTTAAATGTGTACACATGGGGGCAGAATAGAGTGTGTCTCACTGAGCTGTGAACAATCACTCACTCAGACCTTTCTGATCATTAGATTCATCTCTTCCATTCAATAAGACACTAAATCTGGTTTATTCGCTTTCAGCCAATCCATTTCCGGATGTGCCAGCACACAGCTTTACCATTTATTAAATATTTATGTCAATAACATATTTTCAATGATCCGATGACTCATGAGAAACGCGGGACTTGTGTGCATCTCTCTGGGTTATAAATACAGATGTCAGGATGTGGGGAGAGGAGACAAGAGAATGAGGAGAATCAATTAAGGTATCGGATGAACCAACGGGATCCTGCCGCCGCAGCGTCCAATCAGGTGTCGGGACACAGACTCATCTGACCAATAGCAGAGCATTACCAGGCAAAATGAGCTAAAATAGTTAATGAATAAATTTCCACTGATTCTACGTTGACATAGTTATAATAACCGGGCTTAAAGCTGAAGTGAAACCGCATCAGTGACTTGTCAGCTGTAATCACTGGAGTGGAAATGAAACTTGGCACAGTATTTTTTCATTTGTGAACCAGTAACCTCATTTCCGAGATTAAAAAGAGCATAAACAGCTCTTTTGAGGAAACGGCCCTGATGTGATGTGAACTTACCAACACAGTGAACTTCCCGCTCAACAGCTCAGAGCGTAGCGGCTCTTCGTGCGGCTGCAGTTTGACGATGCCCTCCCTCAGCCGTGTCTCCTGTCAGAGAAACACAGAGATATTTACTTTTCATATTTAACCTACACGTTTATTTTGAGATAACGACCAACTGAATATACATTACCTGTGATTAATTACTTGTCTACTTAATATTACTTTAAATTCATTTTTTTATTTGAGTGCCATCTCCAATTCATCTGCACTATGATTATTTTATTTTACTTTTATTTTGGGCTTCCCACAATTGACTAATGAATTTCCATACATTTTACAGTCATTTGAAATAAATTGCTTATTAATAAACAGTTTAATTTTATAGCACACACACACATATATAATATATGTGTGTGTGTGTGCACATCATATATATGTATATATATATATATAGTTAAATCCTAAAACTCTAGTCTAGAGAGCGCAGACAGATCGGTCCTTTACATGCAATCTGCAAGCAATCACATCATTACCGCATGGCGCAAGCTGATTGGCTCGGACTCTGCTGATCCTGCCAATAAGCCAATGAGATTGCTGCTCGAAATTTAAAGTCTGTTTTAGTGTTTGCTGTAAGCTAGTTAGTTCCTCTGAAATCCTCTACCTCCCCCACCTCCACCTGCTATAGGATTTATGTATGTCTATTTATGCAGCAGAAACCTATCTTAAATGCCCACAGCAGCGAGTCTGTGTATTTAATAACAGCAGCAAGTCTATACTTGCTCTGCAGCAGCAGCGTAGCAGATCGAGTCCACCGAGGCAAATACATAACATTGCCATCTTCAGTAAAATGCTAAAACTATTCTGGGAGTTGTCATGATTTAAACATATATTATTGTGATCATAATAACATTCACTCACCCTGTAGCTGTGGAAAAGCTCGATTGCTCGGAGGACATCAAACTTGCGGGCCATTAGAAACTTCACAGCTACGTCCCAGGACAATGGTGAGACACCATGTTGAGATGTCCATTTGTTGATCTCTTCCAAAAACTGCTTAGTGGCCTGAGAAATAAAGAAAGAAAGAGAATGTCTCATTTTAGACCATAGCAAATTCAAGCCTACTACGGTACATTTTGGTCAGTTGTTATTTCCCACTATGCCCCACACATGTGCACGTCGGGGACCTTAGGGTAGGATTACGTCTGAGATTTACAGACAAAACACTATGTTCTCAGTAAGTTCCTGACAACTATAAACACTCAGATACAAACAAGACCATGAGCAGAGAGTGAGGCAGGAGACATGGAAAAAAACAGAATGATGTTTGGAAGTGGAAAGCAGAGATGATCCAGATGGGAGAACCAAGAGGCTTTGGCCATCTGATATCAAACACCGTGATTAAATCAACTGCATGAGCATCAGATTCTCAATGCATTCTGGGAGATTATTTCCACACGTGAATACTGTATCTCACAGGAGATACATCACATGGGCTCCTCTAGTGTCTTCACTCCAATTGGTTAAAAGTTTTTTTTTTGCATAACTGAACAAGCCAACCGAGTGAATAATTAAACTTTAGGCTAATGCTAGTGCACTACATATGTCCAGCTCAAATTAACAGGATATTTTCCCAACATACTGGACCGACTGGAGTGCCTTCAGCTACAGATGACTGAAAATATTATTCAGAAATCTGTGCAAATACTGTTAATTTGACCCGAAAGACACATTTTATACAGAAAAATAAGCTCCGTGTCTCTCCAGAGGATCCAGTCCACCCACTTGCACAACACGGTTTCCTTAAAAGGACAGATAAGCAGCAAATCCAGGCAGACAGCCCTGAAACTTGCAGAATTCACCCGGAGACAAACTGTGCATTTTTACAGGCCGCAGTTCAACCCAGAAAGTTTTAGCTCATGGTCCATAAATGAACTCTGAACATCACACATATTAAAGGGTGGGCACTGGGGACTCATCCAACCATCGCAAATGGCTGCAAAAAGTCACTGATGCTTGATAGGGGTGTGTAAACTTCTGACATGATAATCGGTGTATATTTTTTGCCATATACAAGTTATTTTGGCTTGTGGAATATATGTGAATATATATATAAAAAATAAAAACAATATTATATATTATATCTAGTACATCCCTGAAAAAAAACAGCAATACTACTACAACTAATCTAACAAACAATATAAAATACAAATATTTTTAATATCTAGTATTGCCCAGTAAACATATAAATTATGAATAATTTTAATGTTATTTTATTTATTTTAAAACATACTTAAATTTTTTTAGTTTAGAATTTAGTTTTTTATTCTAATACTGAAAATGTAGTCTTCTCGGGGTACAAGGTATAAAAAACGTTTTAATTTAAAATCTTTTTAAATAATCTTACAAAAAGATGTTTTTTCTAATACATCGCATAAATGCTATAAAATATGTTTTATACTATGATATTAATTATCATCATTACAATTATTATTACATGTTTTATACTTTTTAAAGGCAGTATTAGAATGTTTTTAATCTACGTTTAAGATTTCTTTTTTTTCCAAGTGAAACTTTGTACAGATTCTTTAAGTGTTAGTTTCAGGCCTAACACATGTCAGCATAATCACTTCTCTCTATTTAGGCATCAAAGAGCTCAGAGCAGGAAGAAAAACACGTCATGAACTGAACCCAGGTCTTTCTCTCTGCTTCTCCCAGAGTTTCTCCCGTGGAAATGCTTTTAGCAGCTCATGTCCCCCGGGGGCCCGCAGCCAGTCCGACATCTAATTACTCTCTCACATTCGTCCAGCAGCCCCGATAAGCCCACGACGTCCCTGCGCTGTCTCCGAGAGGGGCCCGAGACGAGACCCCAGAGTGTCATTCACTCACTCAGCCGTGATTCCTCAGCATTTGCACAGGCAGAGACGGGCGATAAGACACTGACTGCTGACTGGCGGACGGATGAATGAATGGATGGATGAACGGACGGACGGACGGACGACTGGGGGCTTATGTAAATGAGATTCCACAGCAGGATGGAGGAGACAGAGGGGCCTTGTTAAAGAAATCAACCCACACACACTTTCCCCATTTATTAAAACAGGTTACTGAAGCTTTACAAGACATTTTGGTACAAACAAAACTATTCAAAGGTTTGCAAAACATTTGTGCGCATTTCACGACTTAAAAAAACACACATTGCTGCTGAAAGTGACCTATAAATAACAAGCAGACTTATATAATGATCATTTCCTGTTTTAGTCTGTGTATAGTACAAAACTACTCTCCCACCAAACTGCTTCACACACACACCCACTTCAATATTTCAATTCAAGTATTTTTTAAAATATATTTTTAAAAACAACGCCACCAAACATTTGACTTATTAAAATGCAAATAAAGAGCTAGGAAAATAAAAAGTATATGCATGAAAACTACAAATAAAGAGTAATAAAATAAAATAAATAAATAAAAAGGTGGAAATAAAGAGCTAAAGATAGCACTTTTCTGTGAGGGATTGAGCATTAGCTTACAGGTTTTATCTTTTAAAAATCTGACATTAATCAATTTCTGTTGTGTTACTAAATAGGAAAGTATTTTTAAAGTGAGAAAAATCATCTAATGCTACTAAAGCATCACAGTATTAATCAAATTCCTTTTTGTGGCTGTTTACTCATTCACATTGTGTCACTTTCAGGATGACATCATTAAGGAACTGACTTTTGTTAGTGAAAGGGATACGTGTTATTGAGGACAAAGTAAAGACCTATAAAATGATTACGAATTTAAATAATAATCCTAAGAAAACATGTTTGGTTATAAAAACAGGCAGTTTCCCCCAATTTTTTTTAGAGTTAGAAAGTCAGTTTGGCACCCACTGATTAACTAGAATTACAACTTTACTTAAGTCTGTTAGCCCCCTAAATTAGATGTGTGCTGTATTTCCAAATAGTCTGTAGATAGTCATAAAAACTGCTTTTATGATATTTTATGTTGCATCCTTTTTTAAGCTTGTAAGCTCCTGCCCATATAATGCAACTGAATAAAAATAAGAGACCAGTGCATTATTCAAAACATTAAAGTTTTTTTTGGTTCAAAATTAACAATTTAAATAATGACGAGTAAATACATAATCAATATTTTCTCCAAAACATGTTTTTGTCTTACCCTGATTCACTATGGTAAGCCTATTATGCATAAGAGTTTATATTTTAGACCAAACGCCGAACAGAGGAGAGTCTGCTGGCTAAAAGAGAAGAGAATACGAGCTCGTAATAAAACAAGAATCAAGAAAGGAATCAAGTGAGAAAGGTATTTTATTGAACAGATAAATATGTAGCTTAAGCTTTCTAACAGAGTTCACTGTAGCATTATCGATTGTGAAGGGTCATGCCATTATAGTTGTAGCGCTGTACTGGGATTTATTTTTAAGGAAGTACCGTGTCTATTAATGGGTAAAGCTAATTGAGATCCTTTCCATCTAAACTTTATATCTTTTAAAGTTAGTAGTGAATGTTTTATGAGCAGTAGGATAAACACGAGTGTCTGTAGTCACGCAGAGGCGAAACACAACCAAAACATTAATTCAACACAAGCACATTGCATTCCTGGAAGGAAGATGAAACAAAACCACAACGATTCTGAAAGCTTCTTTTTGACCAGCATTGATTCTTGTAAATCTCGGTAACCTAAAATGTTTTTCTTGAAGTTTTGAGACTTCTTTTCATTTAGGGTCATGAAGATGCCTGCAAAGTGACGACACTAATGTGTCGTGGAATGAGCTTATGAAAATTAATATAACAATTTAATGGTTGAAGGAAGCTGCATAGACCCAAAGTATTAATGTAAAAGGTTGTTTGTATTGTGGGATTTTTATTGAACTGTAGTGAATCCAATTAGGGTAAATTTGACCTGCATCATCAAAATTGTAACCAGAATTGAATCCCATTTGACTTTACACACACATCCCCTTTGTCAGTAATTAACACAACTCTAGTAACGTTAACTCTATGGTAAGCCTACTGTGGTCAGAACTATGATTATTATGGTAAAACATTAAGGGGTTTTAGTCCAGGGTAATTTAAATGGCTCACCACAAATATGATCATCCTGGTGCGTGGACACCCCTCATAAAATTTAAGGTCGCAATATTTTCAAGAATAAATACACCATTTATACTGTAATATTATATGAGTATTTTGAAAATATTTTGTTTCTTATATTATTACGTTATGTATTTGATATGTTAACATTTTTTTCACTGCTTATCTGTTCCACGGACCCCCTAACACTCCCATGCGGGCCCCGAGGGTCCCCGGACCCCAGTTTGAACCCCCCCCCCGGACAGTATCTCCGGGTTGCTTAGCAACAGAACCGCTGGAACAGAGAATCAGCGTTAACTGGATCGTGATGGTATTTCATACCTGCTCCTCCTCGGCGCTCAGACGGCTGGCCATCCTCCCCTCTCCTCTTTACCCCGCTGGAGGCTCTTATTAAAGCTCGGACAGCTGTTTAGATCGGACAGTGGAGATCAGACTGGGCTTTTTTAGGCCCGTTAGCACTGCTCAGGCTAACAACCGCAGCAGGAGCGCGAGAGTCGCGCCGTTTTCAGCTCGAGAGACAGCGCGCGCGGCCCACCACTTCAGCACGGCACGCGACACAACCAATTCATGATCCGGTCCGGGTTCGGCTGGATCCACATATATAGGCTATATATATATGTACACACATAAGTTACACTAAATGTGTTGCAGCGGAGCTTCGGTCCGCCCGTCTGTGTGACGAAGGGAGAAATTCATCACGGTGCTCCGTCGAAACTCGTCGAAGGCCGGTTAGTTTGTTTGAAGATACGAATTTATATTAATCGATCAGCTCCGCTGCATCCGGCCGCTTTAAGACAGTAAAATGCTAGGAGGCGAATGAAGATCAGACGCTCCTGAAAAGCAGCAGCAGTGAAAGATGACACTCCCCCTGCTGGCCACAATGAAGAACTACAATCTGGACGACGCTCCTCCTCTCCATTCATAAAAATCTTGGAATGTCCGATTCATTGTAGCGAATCGGTTCGTTTGGACGGATTCATTCTTATGTACTTATTCCCCATAGCAGGGTATTCCAAAGGGTTCCTGTGCGCCATATTACGTGTTATTGTTTTGTAGTGAAATAATAATACATCGGTCATTATGGTGTAGTTTTAGCTGTATTAAATGTGTTGAATCAATTATTGCGTTTTTTGATTCAAGGTGTGCCGAGTGATTTGTGAATCATTTTCAAATGTTCGCGAATCGGATTCATTCACTGAAACACGCATTTACTTAGTTATGTAAATGAGTGCTTTTGCTTCTTATTTTTTCATAACTAACTAACTAACTAACTAACTAACTAACTAACTAACTAACTAACTAAAAGTACAGCTAAATATAGATCAGAGCAGTGTTTGATGTCAGTGTGTTTCCATTCTGTTACAGATGCCATTGTAGGCTACTAAGGCAAAAAGGCATGAAGATTCTACTGTTTAAACCTGACGCAAGTAAACCTGCCAAGAAACTGAGCCGATAAAACAGCAGAGAGTTTCCTGTGGGCGGCTTTCCATGGGCTTGAATGACTGACAGACAGCATGATAACATCATGCTGGAAAATGTGCACAATAAGGCAAAATGTTTTTTTTTTTTTTTGAGAAGCTTCAATTAGAAACTAGGGGGGTTAAGTCCATGTTCGGAGAAAGCCTAAACGGCAGATGTATTTTATTGGTCATGAGTCATGACTGATTCAGGAAGGCTAATCTAGGCTGACAGGTGCTGTGAGTTCCTGGAAAGCAGCTACTGACTAATAACCAAACTCTCCGATTACGTTTTGGTTGTACTGTGGGAGGTGAGCTAGTGGTTTCAAAGCATCTTCACTATAACCACCTGCAGATTTCTTGTATGAGGGGCTTGACATACACCCTCAGGTTATTTTGATGATGCCACCATTTTATTGCAAGAGTTAAACTACAGTGATGGCAACAGAAACAATACATTATTTGGCGGTTAAAAACCCTTTTTATATATACATAAAACAATATTTTAAAGGAGTCATGAAACAGAAGTTGCATTCGTGTTTTCATCTCTACTATGATGATGTATATTCAACAGAAACGGCTTCTCGAACAAGAAAATACGTAGTCCGGGGGTTCAATTTGTCAGTCCGGAATTGATTAGAGGATTTTTTTTAAAGTCTCACCAAGCTGCATTTTTGAAATCAAAATAAATAAAGCTGTAGTATTGTGAAATGTTTAAAATGTTTTCTATCTGAATATATTTTAAGATTTAATTTATTCCTGTGATCAAAGCTGAATTTTCAGCATCATTACACCAGTCTTCAGTGTCACATGATCCTTCAGAAATCATTCTAATATTGTGATTTGCAGCTCTTATTATCAATGTTGAAAACAGATGTGCTACTTCATTTTTTTTAGGATTCTTTTAAGCATTTAATATTGAAATCTTTAACTTTACTGTAACTTTTGATCAATTTAATGGACCCTTGCTGAACAAAAAACAAACAAACAAAAAAACTTACTGACTCAAAGTAGAAGCAAGACTTGAAACTTTTGGACATTCAAAAATATTTAAGACAAAGGGTTAAACAAAACAGACAGTAAAACTTTATTGAAGTCAACTCAATTTAAAAACATAATTCAAGGCTTCTTCACCAGCTGAATCTTAAAGGGATAGTTCACCTAAAAAGGAACAATTAGTCATTTAATCAACCTCAGGTTGTTCCAAACCTGTATGAATTTCTTCTGTTGAAGAAAGTGGTTTGGAACAACTTGAGGGTGAGAAAATGACAATTTTCATTTTTGGGTGAACTATCCCTTTAATGATCGAAACATCTTCAGAAAAGATTGAATTAAAAATCTATATATAAAATCCAATAAAGATGCATGGCTAAACAGAGCAGATGAACTGAACAGAGTGTGATGTATACTACCATTTATACATGCGTTTTCTAAAATAACAACTGCAAAAAAAAGCAGAGGAGTTTCATTCTAGCGATTATGGTTACAGAAATAGGCCCATTTGGGTTACTTGGAACTGAACTGCAATTTTAAATATAGCAATTAAAAACTCATTCACATTACTGTTCTCCATGGTCATTTGCAGGCTTGAGAAAAGTGCTCTCTAAAACAGTTTCTGCAGTCTTTTCGTGCATCTCAGACCTCCATGGTCTCTTTCTGACCAGTGTGGGAGTTCTCCAGCTGTGTCTCTGGCGTGGAGAGGTGTTCCAGTTCATAGCGGCCGTTTTGGTCGGCTGGCCGCACTTCTGTGGATGTTTTCTTGTGCTCCAGGATCTGCTGAAGCTGATGGCTGGCATAATCAGGCTTGCTGGTGAGGGGAGACTGTGGCACCTCAATGCCCAAGATATCTGCCACCATATAGGGTCTGAGCCAACCAACCAGCGGTGTGCTGCCAGGGGTGTAGTGGGTCTCCTTGTGGTAGAAAAGAAGTCCGTCCACCTAGAATAATGGAACACATTTTGAGTTCATCTATTCAAATAAAACATAGATAATCAACTAATTCAATCCTATTTGGCATAATAAAGGGGACTTCACTACTGGCGAAATAAGCTTTCAATAAAACTCGGCTGCCTATACAGTAGAAGGTGAAAACTATTTTGATATCAGGGGTACCGGACTAGAGAGAACAGAAAAAAGGCTGTTGTCTTTGCTTTTGCCAAATGGGCAGGAATACTTCAACACCCATAATGCACTGCCATCCAAGCCCCCACCCACCAGTCTGCAATGGATACGCTTACCAGAGTCAAATTCAGCCTCGCTTTAGTAGGAAATACTTCTTAGCAAACTTTCTGAGAGTAAACGTTTAGCAGGAGTGAGTTACTTGAGGTTTTATATGCGACCATTTTTTCAGAATGTGGGAGTTAAAATGTTATGTGGTCGCATTTGTGCGAGTGGACGCTTGAGCAACAGAACGCCGTTGTATCAACTGCTGCAGTCCGTAACTTATGTTCAAAATGAACGAGTAGGCTACATCATGAATCCATTTTCCAAACCGTGTTTTTTGACTTATTCTGAATCACTACGGTACGCCTATAATAAGTTTTTATATTCGGACTATTTTATCCCGGGGTCGTCTCGGCTGCGGAGTAGCCCAGTGCCTGGTTGACTCGCCATAGACATTAACGGAGAGAAGTTCCGTCTACAATGTTCTTCCGCAAGACACGTGCAGTTTATTTATTGACGAAGGTGAACGTCACGCGCATTGCACACTGATGGTGAAACGCGCCAATTACGAATTCCCAAATTAAGGCATATAAAAATGATTAAAAAATGGTCTCCCGAAACACAGAGCCCCTTCCTCCTACGTCTTTTCAGCGGTTATATTTTCCTCTGTCGAGCGATTACTCTCATGATCGATCGACAGAGGAAAAGGAAATTATTATAAAATGCAGAAGGTAAGGAGTGTGAGATTTCTGCTTTTTGTTACAACTATAAACTTTGATAACGATGTATCAAATCTGTATCAGTTTATTATAATACTCTAATCTTTTAAAATGTAATGCATACATTTGAATGTTTAATGATTTTTAAAAGATAGAAAGATGATAATAGACAGATAGATAGATAGATAGATAATGATTCAAAAGTAAATAGATAGATTGTATATAATTCAAATGTAAAATGCTTAAAATTACAGATTAAAATTACTGTCCAAAACCCATGAAAATCCTGAAATTTGGCAATGATCATTAATATATTACAGGTAGCCCATTTCTGCTGCAACCCAGAAATTTTGCTAGCCTTGGTCCATTAAAACCACTATTCATCAGCATGCATTGATTAATCCCATGGCATGTAGCAAAAAAAAAAAAAAAAAAGTGCGACCAAATCATATGCTGGTGCAACCAACTGAGAAAGTTGGTAGCACCAGTGCAACCAATGGAAAAGTTAGTCTGGAGCCCTGATACAGCAACTGCTGTAACGATACTGTCGTGCTTTTGAATGTAGCCAATTCATAGCTCGAATTTCAGCACGGGATTGCGAGTATTACGCATTATTCTAATCATTCCCGCAGATCTCCCACTTATAATGCGGGAAATTCCCTCAAACATTGATTGAGTGTCCAGCTGTGCCGCGTCTTCTGTCTCTCTATAATGGGTTGCTCAAGGCAAGCGTCAAACGCGCTGAAGGCGGCGATACTACACTCTCACTTTTAGGGGTTGGGACATGACGGAATATTCACTTGCATATTCGGGCGAGCATTACATTGTCACTTAAGTTTACCATTCGCTCGTCTTTTTAAGTCTTACCATGCTAAACATTCAAGAGATTTTAAACTATTCAGTACTCGCACGCTCTCTGAGAGATGGTTTTCTCTGCATTCATTGCTTACATAGAGTAAAGCCGCCTCACAAACAGCCTGTGAGTAACAAAAGTTCTTTTTCACGGATTATATCGCTTTTACAGCCAAAAACAAGCAAAAATGTTGTCAAAAATGTCGGTCTTGGTGAGTATCCAACACAGTCGGTTATGTCTTAAATAAGCATAAAATGCATGTGATGTGACAGTATAATGAAAACAGGATCCGAGCACTAGCTCTTAAAGTGACAGCAGCCATATGTGTCTGTCTTTATTGTTCTCAAAACAACAAAAGATAGCTTTAATTATAAGGAATCTGGATTTATAGTCGATGTATTTAATTTAGTCAGGACTAAAATACTACCCAATGTTATTTTACATTTAATTACTTTATTAAGTTCTAAATACTAGTGCTAGACCTACTCAAAAACTTTTCTCTTTATTGGTAGGCTATCTTTATTCTATTGTATTAATTTGTTTAAAATGATTTCAACAATGTAAAGAAATTACTGTGTTTGGTGCACATTACAACACTTATTTAATTTAACTCTCATTGTATTTTAATGACAAAAACTAAATAGTTTTTCAGTTATCACAACTGTTATAACACTGTTTATTCAATAAAGTTATTACTGTTACTAAACTCTGCTCAAAAGAAATTTAAATTCCAAATTGATCCATATTGTGATACGTATCGTATTGTGACATTAGGTTTCCAGTGAAGGATCGTTGTAGGCATCGGCCAAAGGCTACAAAGAATCGTAAATGTAGAGAGAACGCCACGACTAAAAATCTGAAAAACGTCTTTGTTTGTAGTCAACACTAAACTGAAACGCCGTCACGTACAGATAAGAAAGCTGTTGCCATAGTGTACAATTTTTACCATAATGCGGTTTTAAAGAGTATGAGAATTTTCAGTGCTAAACCTACACTTTAAATAACTGTTCTGTTAATAACCCTCTGCCGATCTGACCGCCCGTGGGCGGGGACACAAAAATGCATAAGTATAATCTGTAGTTTGTACGAGAACCCCGGAGCTGTCAAACACTAGCTTTTGGAAAAAATACTGATTATTGCTGACAAATAAATGTGAATTTCTTGGTCCAGAAAAAACCTGAGAAAAAGTAAACTAAACATTGTTCATTTAATTATACCAACGACATTAAAACAATACAAAGCAGGCTGAAAATCAGCGACGTTACACTTTAAATAGGTTATGTTCTTACCGTAAAGTTGTACTCATGTGCGAGAGCTTTTTGGATGGAGTCTGTCGAACAGCTGATGTTGTTCAGACTCACAAATCGGAACTGCAGAGAGAGGACAGACCATGAATGAATAGAGTACTTCAGCTCAAAGTTCAGCCTTGCTCACAGATGCAGTTATTTGTTCACTTACAGGATTAATCTTAGAAATTTCAGAAAGACCTTCGGCCTCTTCCACTTTAGACTGCAGCCAGTAGAACCGGAACTCCGTCTGTAAAAATATAAAAACTTATGCTTATAACTGTAAGAAAAGAATTGTGCAAACAAACTATAATTTTAATACTGAGCCATTTATGAGGTCATTTATATACACTACCATTAAAAAGTTTGGGGTCATTTAAAGATGTTGTGTGAAACAAGCTGCATTTATCTGATCAAAAATAAATTAAAAAAACAGTACTACTCCGAAATATTATTACAAATTAAAACAACTATTTTCATATATTGTAAAATGTAATTTATTTTCTGTGATCAAAGCTGAATTTTCAGCATCATTACTCCAGTCTTCAGTGTCACATGATCCTTCAGAAATCATTCTAAATGCTGTTTTGCCACTCAAGAAACATTTCTGATTATTATCATCAATGTTGAAAATGGTTGTTCTGATTAATATTTTTGTGGACACCAATTTTTAAACCATCAAAAAGTTTAAAAGAACAGCATTTATACGAAATAGAAAGCTTTTGTAACGTTATAAATATCTTTATCGTCAAGTAAATTTAACGCACCATTGCTGAATAGAAGTATTAATTTTCTTTAAAAAAATGACTGACCCCAAACTATTGAATGGCAGTGTATAAAAATCTAAAACTAAATTATGACTGCTTTAATGCGAGAAACATAAGAGTACTTCAACATAATTAATTATATAAGATGGTCTGAAAGTGTAGAATATGTCCCTAACGTTAATATAAATGTTATTAAAAGAAGTCATTATTTACTGAGCAGTCATATACAGGATGTCCCCTCCAGCACATGACATCCAGGATGAAGTACGTTCTGTCCACGTCACTGTAGATGCAGTCCAGGATGGTGTAATCTATAGAAAACATATTTATCAGTTTTATTGTCCAGGATGGCTCAGAACGGCAGACCTCTAGCACACTCTAGTGTGATAAATCTGTAGGACAGGTGCAGAGAGACAGACCTTTTCCCAGGGCAGAGTTGTGTCTGTTGCCGCCAGGGATAAGAGAAGGGAATCGATTGACACAGTAGCCGCTTTTGGTGTAAGATGCGGTAGATCCCTACGGATAAAACAACAAACATGAAAATTAAACAAAAAAGGCTGCATCATTGCGGTCAGTAAGACTCTTCTGCTCATCAATGCTACATTTATTTGATCAAAAATACAGTTAAAAACAGTAATAATGTGAAATATTACTACAATTTAAAAGAACTGTTTCCTATTTTAATATACTATAAAATGTAATTTATTCCTGTGATGCAAAGCTAAATTTTCAGCATCATTACTCCAGTCTCACATGATCTTTCAGAAATCGAAAGTTCAAAAGAACAGCATTTATTTGAAATAGAAAGCATTTGTAACATTGTAAATGTTTTTACTGTAATTTTTTGTCAATTTAATGCATCCTACCATTATAAATGTAGTCTATTATGTTCCTTAGAAACAAAATCTTACTAAACCCAAACATTCAAACAGCATTGTATGTTTGATCACATGATGTGCAAGCTGGATGAAAAAAAATAGGTCCAAACCTTGGAAGCAACAACGAGGGAACGCTTCCCAACTGGACAAACCACCATCAGCCAATCAGAGCTCAGATCTGCAGGGATGTCCACCAACCACTCTGACAACATCAGCTGGACATATACACAAATATAAAATACAACTTTTCTATTAAAAGACTGTTAATTATACTTCCAGACAGCATTATCATGAAAATGTATTACATTTGTATTTTTATTATATTATATTTATTATAGTAGGAATATTATATATTGTAAAAGTATCCACTTTTAGCGTATAAATATAAATTATTACTAGTATCTTTAACTGAAAACCATTGTACAGTCCTGAGTCCTGAGCAAAAAAATGGGCTGAAAATGGCAAAACATTTAGTCTTTTAATGGTCTTTTAAACACTTTATTTAAAAAAAAAAAATTCACTTGTCAGAGCAAGAAATTCACAAATACAGTAGATAAAGTAACTTAGCACAGAATAGCCTTTCCCAACTTACAGAGAGCTATTTACAGAAAGAAGAGTCAGTGTTATTCCACTCTATGTTAATGGCTTCAACCAGTTCATGAGTAATTGAAAAAATGTCTCTCAGTTTGAGTTTAATGTGATAGACCAAATATTCACTTTAAGGTTCAAATCTGGATCTTTGGGTAGGAGCATTGTCTTGTTGAAAAATAATATCTGATCATTCCTCTTTAGATAACTTTTTATTTTTGGGAAGCAAGCCATTCTGCACTATTCTCCTGTACTCCAAAACATTAAACAATTCTTCACACTGAAGCAGCTGAAAAGGCTCCGCACACAATGACACTCTTCCTCCATGCTTCACTGTGGTAGAGATGGATTAATTATTATATTTCTCAGCAGATTTTGGAAGACATCGCTCTGGAGCATCTCAGTGTGTTTAATTGTGATTCATCACTCCATATTCTGCCAAAAACCTCATTCAGTCTTTGATGTTTATCTGAGACAGCAATGGCTTTTTAACTAGTGCATTTGCTTCAATTTTGTTCATTTCCTGAGCAATAATTTGTCATTAATACAATTAAAAGCCTCAGTGTTTAGCCATTTTGGACTCGGCTTTTTCTTTTTTTTACTTTAGCTTTGTGTTGGCATTTTCCACTCTTTTCAATCCTTCTAAATGAACAAGATGTTTTTGCTACTGTCCCTTTATAGCTGGTTTATGTAAATGACTATATCTGTTTTTGTGTCAACATTTTTTTGAGCACCTGGTTGGCGTAATGCTTCGGTAGCTTTTTCCTCTGCTCAATCTCCATCCCCTCTTCATCTGCGCTGTTCTCCAGCTGTTGCGGACTCTTCTTCTCTCCGTCCTCCTCATCCTCACTGTCGACTCCGGTCCAGTCTCCATCTGCCAGACGACGGGCGTGATTCACGTAGTTCAGCCTTTTCCTGACAACATAATGCTTTTTATTAGTGTCACTGCATCAAAGTAAAGCCCAAGGGTTACCAGGGGATTGTAGGTGGTTAAAGGGTTAGTTCACCCAAAAATTAAATTTCTGTCAGTAATTACTCACCCTCATGTCGTTCCAAACTTGTAAGACCTTCGTTCATCTTCGGAACACAAATTAAGATATTTCTGACGAAATCCAAGAGGTTTCTGACGTCATTGCAACTTTCAAGGCCCAGAAAGGTAGTAAAAACAGCGTTAAAATAGTCCATGTAGTAACAGTGGTTCAACTTTAATGTTATGAAGCAACAAGAATACTTTTTATGTGCTAAAAACCCCAAATAACGACTTTATTCAACAATCTCTTCTCTTTAACATTCTCCTATGCTGTTGACTTAGTGTAAACAATGCAGCTTTCCTGTTGAAGAGATTGTTGAAAAGTTGTTGGTGCAAAAAAAGTATTCTCGTCGCTTCATAACATTAAGGTTGAACCACTGTAGTCACATGGTCAATTTTAACAATGTGTTTGCAACTTTTAAGGCCCAGAAAGGTAGTAATGATGTTGATGCCTATATGGGGTCAGCAACCTCAACGATTTCATAAAAAAATATCTTAATTTGTGTTCCGAAGATGAACGAAGGTCTTACGGGGTTGGAACGACATGAGGGTGAGTAAATACTGACAGAATTTTCATTTTTGGGTGAACTAGGCCTAACCCGTTAAGTTGCTAAGCAGATACTCTGTGTTTGCTTAAAGGGTTAGTTCACCCAAAAATTAAAATTCTGTCAGTATTTACTCATGTCGTTCCAACCCCGTAAGACCTTCGTTCATCTTCGGAACACAAATTTAGGGGTGGCACGATCCGCTTTTTTTGCCTCCGATACCTGGGACTCAGTATTGGCCGATACCGATCCGATCCAATACTAAAATAATAATTTAAAAAAAGTGCCAAATTACCTAATAAACTGTATCTGTATGCCTCACTGTGAGGAAGAGACTGGGATTATTCTTTTGTTAAAGGCATCAAAGCTTGACTTAAACATTATTTTCCTTACTTTGTAAAACAATACAGACAGAATATATACTATATAATTAAAATAAATTTATTTTAAAATTTTAAGCGCAACTTTTTAATGAATCAGCAACATATGATACATAGATTGGACAGAACAACTAAGGCTATCAATAAACTGCCATTGCGCAAAAGTATTGTAATATGAAAGGCTCCAATTCAGAGCGGCACGAAACACTTATGCGCATCCCGTGCGCAGAATGATGCGCTCGAAGCAACATGGAGTCACGTGGCGCAGCGCGTCGCATTGAAAAATTCAAAGCACAAAAGTAAGATATACATATATTTCTTTATTTATTCATTAGTTTGAGCCTTTTAATAGTTTTAAATTTCAGTTAATGTGCGTGTGAAGAGCAATTATATCGCTCTCTACTCCAGTGTTGTGATCACTGAGGAGTTGTGTTGTGATCTAACAGACACCCGGTAGAAAGTAACATGTGAAACTCCAGCACGTTAAAGTCCTTTTATGCAAACCATAGACCTTTATCTACATATCTACAGTATAATAATAGGAACATTGACTCATCTTGGAGAGAGTTTCATCGTGTTGACTGTTTTACCCGAGCGCGACGCGCTGTTTGAGTGCTGAGAATGACTGACAGCCGCAGCGGAGGGAAGCACTTAGGTGAAGATTAATTTAACGATTTAAATCTGTACCTCACATTAAACTATATGTAATGGCTTCAGAAATCTTGGAATACAGTACACGAAAACATTATAGTGCTTTATAATGTTTTTGTGCCTTTTGTGTTGTATAACAATAACATACGTAGGCTATACAATATCGGATCGGATTTGGATGGTCTCGTCTGGCGATACCCGATCCGACAAATATTGCTAGTATCGGAGCAATACCGATACTGAGTATCGGATCGGCGCACCCCTACACAAATTAAGATATTTTTGATTAAATCTGAGAGCTGGATCACTCCTCAATAGGCTTCTAAGGGATTGAAACTTGTTCCCCGAAAAGTTATTAAAGACATCGTTAAAATAGTCCAAGTGACTACAGTGGCTCAATCTTAAGTTTATCAAGCGACGAGAATACTTTTTGTGCGCAAAAATAACGACTTTATTTCAACTATTCATTTCCTTCTCGGTGGGCCTCTAGTCAGTTTACTAGTATGATTGCGTTGTGCTACGTCACACGTAGGCCCCTATTGGCCAACGCTGGTCATGTGTGTGATGCGTGTGATGTACAACAACAGAAGCTTACGCTATTACACTAGTGAACTGACTCGAGGCCCACAGAGAAGGAAATGAATAGTTGAAATAAAGTCGTTATTTTTGGGGGTTTTTGCGCACAAAAATTATTCTCGTCGCTTGATAAACTTAAGATTGAGCCACTGTAGTCACTTGGACTATTTTAACGATGTCTTTAATAACTTTTTAGGAAACAAGTTTCAATCCCTTAGAAGCCTATGGAGGAGTGATCCAGCTCTCAGATTTAATCAAAAATATCTTAAATTGTGTTCCGAAGATGAACAAAGGTCTTACGGGGTTTGAACAACATGAGGGTTAGTAATTACTGACATAATTTTCATTTTTGGTTGAACTATCCCTTTAAGAATTGTCCGTTTTGATTTCATGGTGACTTTAACTCACTCTTTCTGGAACTCCAGAAACCTCCTGCGCCGTTCACTCTGCTCCAGAACACTGTATTTGCTCTTGTACTGGGCCAGGCGAGGATGGGGAGCAGATGTGCTGTTGGGTTCTCTGGATACAGAGAAGCTGGAGGAGAGAGCCTGGGTCAGAGAATCCATGATGGACCTGTGACAACAAACACAGGAGTTCACATCATCCTGAGACAATTATATGCAACAATAAGAGTCGGTTATGTATATAAGACCAATGAGGTATTACAAAAGCAAACGAAAATCACCTATATTATCACATTTGAATAAACACAAAACAAACACCAGCATGTCACGTACAGATAAACCGACTGCAGGCTGTAAACACGTGATCACAATCCCATCAGAGCTGCTCTAAGATCCTTCACTCATGATGCTGAGTAAATGAAATACGAAGGGAATGACAAACATGAAGAGTGAAATACACAAACACCTACTTCTGCAGAGAAACACGCTTTGAAACGCAATGGCGCGCGCTGACGTCATCAATCCTCAACGCGGCCGACCAAAATCCGTCGCGGAGTTTCAGCGATTGGTGAATTATTATTATTAATCTGAAAAAGAATAGAAGAATATGACTTGAAAGGTAAACCCTGCCCCCCCCCACACACACAAAAATTATTCCCCTTTTTCTTTCTTTTTTTCTGTAATTCACGTTTGCACTTATTCATCACAAAATCATTGTATTGTTGTTAAATTTCATTCTATTTACTGAATACTAATTCAGTTAAAAATATACATTCAATGCAATACACCCTGTACAAGTTCTAAAGCAAATAAGCATTACAAAAAAGAGGAAATAGAGTACGGTATGTAGTGAGACTGGCGTTGCAGATGTTGTCTATAATTGGTCTAAATAATATGTATCCCAATTTGACTTGTCTGTGTACCCCCAAACAAATAATATATAATTAATGTTTATATTTAAATAAGAAATTCATACTTTCCATATTCATATTTTCTATGGTCAAGATATCACATTACATGTTTTATATTATTATTAATTAAATTACTGATCAAATAAAATATTAAAAACGGGATCTATTATCTGAATCATGATCTGAATAGATAAAATGTGATAGATTTTCATATAATAGAAGGTTTCGAAGCTTCACGAAGCGTGTTTTGAAAGCGCCCATCATCTATATGGGGAGATGAAACAGTAGGTGGCGGAATTGTGCGGAAAACGCCAAATACTCCAAGAAGAAGAAGTAGAAGAAGAAGGTAGAGAAAGTTACAGCAGCAGAGCGGAGTAGTTTCAGCGAAAACATTTGCAGTAGAGTGAAGTTGAAGTTGTCAGGATTGATAATGAAACGCAGCTACCCCAGCGAGGCAGAAAAAAGAAGAGACAAAAAAGAATGTGGTCAAACTCCCCAAATTGTTTTCTTTCTTTTCGCACAAACTCCACTATCAGTAAACACCGTCAACGCTGCTGCAGCTCCTCTCCCGAACATGAGTTTCACCTCTGTGACTGTCCCGAGTCTGAGCCCGGCCCCGGCCCCGGAAAATGACAATAATGTGCCGGTGAGTGCAGCTCACGAGCAACACAAACACAACACAACGACACACCACAGACACGACAGTACAACACAGCACAGTACAATACAACACAACAAACCACACACCACAGACACTTATGCATTTGGCAGACTTACATTGCACTTCAAGGTACACATTAACATTCTTATCAGTTCTTGCTTTCCCTGGGAATCGAACCCATTGGCGTTGCAAGCACCAACACTCTACTGTTTGAGCAATATACCATAGACACAACATAGATGCAACACAACACAACAAACACTCACTTGTTAAGAGATTTGGACTGATATGCATGGAAATCATCATAGTTTTTATGTATATATTTTCCTGACAGATGTTAAAATGTTGTGTGTTTGTTTAACCTGCACAGATGCATCGGACAATCCTGAGGCGAGGACAAGATCCCCTTCTCTCCATTGAGAGATGCTCGGTGTGCTGCAACATGTACCACTGTAACTACTGTACAATGCTGCATAAATATTTACACGAGGCACAAAATCATGTTACAAATCACTTTCGAAATGCTGTTCAACGGGAAGGTGTGTGTGAATTAATTAAAATTTCTAAAATTTCAATTATACTGTGTGCGTAAGTTTATCAACCCTTCGGTTTTATACGTTTTGACCTTATTATTTCTCCCTCGAATTTGAAAGTAAAAACATATAATGCAAATGATTAATATTCCCCAGCCCTACAGTTATAGGCTCGTTTATTTTATTCTTTTATGTTGCTTTTTCCTCTTATGTTCTTTTATCTCAATCTCTGTCTTATTTTATGTCAGTTTTTTATCATTGTTAAAGGCGGTTTATCCCAAAACCTCTACAGGACCGCTGTACTAAACTGTATAAAACTGTATTATTTTACTAATGACTATTGAACTAATTCTTTCTACATTTTAGGTTTTGTCATCATCAAGTGTGGTCTAGGCTGCAGACAAACACCACACTTTCACTGCTGCTACTGCACGTCAACATTAATCAGAAGAGATGCTCTGATTAAACATTTAACAACTTGTAAAAATACATCATACAGACAGTCTCCACCCACAGTGTCGCAAGCAGCACCACCTCCATCCACAGCCAAAGTACCTCCATCAGAAATACCTCCATTCCCAGCAGACGAACCTCCATCCACAGCAGACAAACCTCCATCAGAAGGACCTCCATCCCCAGCAGACGAACCTCCATCCACAGCAGACGAACCTCCATCAGAAGGACCTCCATCCCCAGCAGACAAACCTCCATCCACAGCAGACAAACCTCCATCCACAGCAGACGGACCTCCATCCCTAGCAGACAAACCTCCATCCACAGCAGACAAAACTCCATCAGAAGGACCTCCATCCCCAGCAGACGAACCTCCATCCCCAGCAGACGAACCTCCATCCACAGCAGACGAACCTCCATCCACAGCAGACGAACCTCCATCCCTAGCAGACAAACCTCCATCCACAGCAGACAAAACTCCATCAGAAGGACCTCCATCCCTAGCAGACAAACCTCCATCCACAGCAGACAAACCTCCATCCACAGCAGACGAACCTCCATCCCTAGCAGACAAACCTCCATCCACAGCAGACAAAACTCCATCAGAAGGACCTCCATCCCCAGCAGACGAACCTCCATCCCCAGCAGACGAACCTCCATCCACAGCAGACGAACCTCCATCCTTAGTAGCAGACAAACCTCCTTCAGAAAGACCTTCATCCCCAGCAAAAGTTCCTCCATCCCCAGCAGACGAACCTTCAACCTTACTAGCAGACAAACCTCCATCAGAAGAACCACCATACCCAGCAAAAGTACCTCCATCCACAGCAGACGAACCTCCATCAGAAGGACCTCCATCCACAGCAGTAGCACCATCGTCAGCAGTAAGATTACATGTCCGGCAGCAAGTCAGTGTGTCTTGCACACACTGTGGCATTTAAATAAATAAAAGGAACTTGCTGGTTCACATTGACAGAAAACACAGGCACAATACTTTGTTGGGAAGATTTTATTTCCAGTAATATTGAGGATTAATGAAGATGATGATGTGGATGCTTTTTTCTGCCACAAAATAAACAAGGTAATTGCGACTTTTTTTCTCACAATTCTGATTTTTTTTTCTAGCAATTGCAAGTTTATATCTATCAATTCGGACTGTATAACTTGCAAAATCGAGTTTATATCTCACTATTGTGAGAAAAAAAAGTCAGAATTGTGAGTTATAAACTCGGAATTGCAAAAAATAAAGTAAGAATTGCAAGATATAAACTCACAATTGCAAGAAAATCTAATCAAAATCAGATTTGCGAAGTAAAGTCGTAATTACTTTTTGTTATTGTGTGTTTATATCTCAAAATTCTGGCTTTTCCACATCAATTCTAAGTTTATTTTTTCAAAATTTGGGCTTTTCCCCAGCAATTCCAAGTTTACACCTCAAAATTCTGAGGAAAAAAATCAGAATTGCAAGATAAAAAGTCACAATTTCCTTTTTTAAATGTTTTTATTCCATGGCAGAAACAAGCTTCCATAGATTCATACTATTGATAGCACATTAAATGAGCTAGCTACTATTTATCAAAACAGTGCGCTTGAAAAACAATTCACAGGTGGACAACTTTTAGCAAGTGTGATCAGTGTGTGTATTTAAAATGTTGTGTGTTTGTTTAACCTGCACAGATGCATCGGACAATCCTGAGGCGAGGACAAGATCCCCTTCTCTCCATTGAGAGATGCTCGGTGTGCTGCAACATGTACCACTGTAACTACTGTACAATGCTGCATAAATATTTACACGAGGCACAAAATCATGTTACAAATCACTTTCGAAATGCTGTTCAACGGGAAGGTGTGTGTGAATTAATTTAAATTTCTTTATACTGCTCAATTATAGTGTGTGTTTAAGTCTAACAACCCTTCTGTTTTTCACGTTTTGGCCTGATTGTTTCTCCCTCGAATTTGAAGGTAAAAACATATAATTAGTGGTGCTTGCAAAGTAAAGCATCACTATTATCATTTCACATGCTTAAGCTGCTTCTTCCATACAAATTTCAGCATCTAACTCATTCACCACTGTTTGTCGTAGTTGGTGGGATGCTTTTAATCAGATTGGCAAATAGTCTTTAAATATCACTCTTTAAACTGTACAGCTGTGTCCTAACACCAACCAAACTAATTCTTTCTACATTTTAGGTTTTGTCATCATCAAGTGTGGTCTAGGCTGCAGACAAACACCACACTTTCACTGCTGCTACTGCACGTCAACATTAATCAGAAGAGATGCTCTGATTAAACATTTAACAACTTGTAAAAATACATCATACAGACAGCCTCCACCCACAGTGTCGCAAGCAGCACCACCTCCATCCACAGCCAAAGTACCTCCATCAGAAATACCTCCAACCACATCAGACGAACCTCCATCCACAGCAAAAGTAACTCCATCCACAGCACACAAACCTCCATCAGAAGGACCTCCAACCCCATCAGAAGGACCTCCATCCACAGCAAAAGTAACTCCATCCACAGCAGACAAACCTCCATCAGAAGGACCTCCATCCACAGCAGTAGCACCATCGTCAGCAGTAAGATTACGTGTCCGGCAGCAAGTCAGGGTGTCTTGCACACACTGCGGCATTCAAATAAATAAAAAGAACTTGCTGGTTCACATTAACAGAAAACACAGGCACAACATTTTGCTGGGATGATCCGACTTCCAATAATATCGAGGATTATGTTGATTATGCAAAATGTTTTGCAGTTTTATGTTTTGTAATAAAAAAAATTAAAATCTCATGAAAAACAAATGTTGTGTTCCTGAGACGTAATATACTAAAATGAAATTTTGTATTATTAATATCTTGTTGTTTATTAAAGATTGACTATGTTAGCTGTGCATTTTGGATGATCAAGATTAATAGAAATAATTTCAGCAACATTTGGTATGGCGAATTACATTATTCAACTAGATCCCCAGCAAAAGTCTAATTAATTAACTAGATAGGATTCGAATGAATTCACAAATAGCCTACATAGCCTTAAAAAACAAGGCAGGAGCGCACAGATTACTTGTAAGTACACGGTGTTCCTCACATGCTGACAAATCGTAAAAAATATTAGAGAAAGGTAAGGCAATATTATATGCCAGAATTTAAAATTCCATGCAATTCTTTTTTTTTTTTTTTTTTTTTGCAGCAATTAACGTTTTTTATTAGTTAGTGTAGGAAGGGCTTGCAATAATGTTAACAGCCAGTGAGTGGCGCTTCACTAGGTTCACAGAGGCGGAGCTGGACGTCAAGCCACACCCATTTGGCCTCGCGCCACTTGAAACGTTTGGTACAGTCACGTGGTTCTTGCTAGTTTTCTCAACGCTTTATTATGATGGACCAATCACATATATATATATATATATATATATATATATATATATATAAAGAGTTCTGCGCGGATTTCAAAGTAATCATCATTTGAAATTTTATATATCAAATATTATACTTCCTTATAAACAAATGTCTCCGATAACAAACAAACGTCCTCAAATTTGAATGTGGCTGAATGGCAGATTCGGACGCCCTGCGCCCTCAACTTTTTGCCTCATTTCCCATTCCCATTAATAACGCCAGCATTTGTCACTACAAAGGATTGTACACTATCTAGATGAGTTACTGTATTCAATCGGATGTGTGAGTTGACTAGAAACAGAATGTCTGCTAGAAACTGTTCCAGTCAGATCCTTCAGTTGTTTTCTTGACCGCCGGGCGGCGCCACAAGCGCAAATGTAAATCTCACACTAAACTGCGCGACTCTCATTGTTCGATCGTCACGTCATGGAAAGAGTTACTGCGTTTCTGCTCAAAGTAAAGAAATACTTCATGATAAACTCTTCACGGGCCTGTTGAATCACATCTCGAAGGAAATGCTTTGAGTGTACAGCGATTTGGATCTGGGGATTGTACATAGCTGCTATGCTTTAGATTAAGTTTTTGTTCTTTTGTTGGCGGAATGCAAAGGATGCATTTATTTCTCATCTCTATCCGGGACGGAATGTTGGTATAATGTTTTCATCTGGAGTTTAGTTCAGCCGGAGTTGCAAAACAGTTTGCAACTGTTTGTTTTTAAATATTTTCATAGCATGCAAGATGGCTAAAACTTTTGTTATGATGAGGCACTGAACTGAACTGAATGTGTTTGCCGGTTTCTCGCTGGACGGGATTTGTGGATTTATGGGTTTATTTTTTGCGGCTGAAGATTCTGGTTTTGTGGGAATAATGAAACGACATAAATTAAGGGAAGTTGGAGAATAACAACCTGACAGGGAGTTCCAACATGTAACTCTTTATCTACAAATGTAGAATATCGGATATTATTTCCGAGGAAAATTAAGATTCCCGTTGCCTTCTTTGTGGTCAGTAACTTTAAAAAGACTTGAAGATCTTTATCTTGAAGAATGTTATTTACCAACACCCTCAAAACTACTAGTTTTATTAAAGTGCTATGAATACATTAAGAAATAGTGCTGTATTACATACTCAGTTAAATTTTAATTTATCTAAGCCCTTTTTTTCTTAGATTTGCAGTCTGATATGAGGTAAGGGAACTTTTTTTTGGCCCATTTGTTTTTGCATCTGTCTTGCAAAAGTTACAAAAATGTCCCTGAGAGCCAAAGCCCTCTACACTTTCCAAAGTGAGAACAAGGAGGAGATAAGCATCAAGGAGAGCGAAGAGCTGGTTATCTTCGACGAGAACTCTGTGGACGGCTGGCTACAAGGGGAGAACAGCCGAGGAGAGCGAGGCTTGTTTCCTGCCTCGTACGTGCAGATCATTCGGGGCCGATCCGGGTCCAACCTGACGGATCAATCACTCAGTTCACCTGGAAGCTCTCCCGGTAAGGATTTGTCGTACATCCACACAACTACCCCGACCCCGCCGAGTGATGACGATGACGACTGGGACGACTGGGATGAAACCTCAACAGTGGTTGAGGATGAAGACCCTCGGAGAGGGGTGGGTGCCAATGGACATTCCCAAAGTCCATATTCCAACCCAAACGTCCACTACCGAACCAAGCCACAAATGGAGCGTCAGGACAGCATGTCGAGCAACAGGAAGGGCAGCATGGTGGGCAGAAACTTGAACCGATTCTCCAGCTTCGTGCGCTCAGGTGTGGAGGCCTTCGTACTTGGCGACGTTCCCATGATGGCCAAGATCGCAGAGTCGTACTCCATCGAAATGGGCCCCCGGGGGCCGCAGTGGAAGGAGAGCCCTCAACCCTTCTCCTGCTCCATTGAAGACCCCACCAAACAGACGAAGTTCAAAGGCATTAAGACGTACATCTCGTACCGCGTGACCCCCAGTCACATTGCCAGGCCGGTTTACCGCCGCTACAAGCACTTTGACTGGCTGTACAACAGACTACTGCACAAATTCACGGTAATTTCCGTGCCGCACCTCCCTGAAAAACAGGCCACGGGACGGTTCGAGGAAGACTTCATCGATAAGAGGAAGAGGAGGCTCATTTTATGGATGGACCACATGACCAGCCACCCGGTGCTGTCTCAATATGAGGGTTTCGAACACTTCCTCATGTGCGTAGACGACAAACAGTGGAAACTCGGGAAGAGGCGGGCAGAGAAGGACGAGATGGTCGGGGCTCATTTCATGCTCACGTTCCAGATTCCCAACGAGCATCAGGACCTTCAGGACGTGGAGGAGCGCGTTGACACCTTCAAGGCATTCGCCAAAAAGATGGACGACAGCGTGATGCAGTTGACGCACGTCGCGTCGGAACTAGTCCGCAAACACCTCGGAGGATTTCGGAAGGAGTTTCAGAGGCTGGGGAACGGATTCCAGTCCATCAGCCAGTCCTTCTTGCTGGACCCTCCTTACAGCTCGGACGCCCTGAGCAACGCCATCTCGCACACAGGCCGCACCTACGAGAACATCGGGGAGATGTTCGCCGAACAGCCCAAATATGACCTGTTTCAGATGCTGGATAAACTGTCGCTGTATCAGGGCCTGCTGTCCAACTTTCCAGACATCATCCACCTGCAGAAAGGTAAAGTGAGTTCGAAAAAAACTCAACTTGGTTCATCTTAGTGCTGTCAAATTGATTAATTGTGAATAATCGTAAATAACATAAAATCGCTATTAATCGCCTCTTACAAAAAAGTTTGTTTATATTATATATGTGTATATACATATATATTTATAATTTTATATATATATATATATATATATATATATATATACACATGTTAGATGCGATTAATCGATTTGACAGCACTAGTTCACCCACAACTGACTCTCTTTCAGGGTTTCTTTCTTCTGTGGTTATGTTAACTCAAATAAAATAAAAAAATCTTATTTTATTACAGCTAGTAGCCAAGACAACATATTTTTCATTTTACTAACTAAAACTGAAATAAAATAAAAAACACTCATAAAAATAAATAAAAAAAAGTAGAAAGACTAATTTCAGGGTTGTATTCTTTTGAACTCTTTCTCCGCCATTGACGGAAATGTCCTGCTTTCACTGTTGTACGGTAGGGGGGCGATATTACACAGCTTCTGTAAGATTTCTGAATCTTCTCATCAAAACATGTGAAGAAGAAGCAGAAATAAGTGATAGCATATGTAAGCAGATGCATGTAAAATAACACAATCATCAACATTAAATGGCACATAAATCAAAAATGCCTAATGCTATTAAATGAAATGTCGACCCAGGACGAGCTATAGGACTGTGAAGCTTTGGGGGTGTTGATGGACTCGATCTACTCCATCTGTGTTTTGATCATCGATCCGGATATAGTTATTGACAAAAGCACGATTTTCCCAGTTTTCTGCTCAAAATGTTGAATTTTTTTTTTTAAATGAAACTTATCCACATTCAAATGTTGATTCAAGAAGTAATGCATAAAGTTACTTAAGTTTTTCAGAGGGTCTGTTCTTTCTTTTGAAATATTGCATGTTCAGATATTCATACATCAAAATATTCTGGGGGCCATGAAACTTTTGTGAAAATGATGATAAATGCTGGCGTTGGCTGAACACTGGCGAGGAAAGAGTTAAAGATATTTGCTGATAAATGAGTTGAACACTTGTATTTTACACATTGGTGTTGAAATTCAGCATTCATCATTCATTGCATCACCTTAACCTTTTAAATGTTTTTTATACCCCTTAGTTTTGATGGTGTGCTTGTTTCTGAACCTACTGACTTGCTCGAATGTGGGACATGCAGCTGGACTGACCCAGTGACATCATGCCTGTAGGCAGCCAATCACACGTGTTGTTATTTATGAGCAGGGGTTAGTGGGCCTCGCATTGTGGACTGGAGTGAATTTTGTTGTAGATGATGTCAGGTCAGGTGATTTGCAGAGACATTTTAAAGCTGAAAAGTGATGCATCTGACATTTACAGGGAGTTAAGAAAGAGAAAGTTATGGCCCTGCTCCTGATGGGAAGCATCCTCTAAATCACAGGAAGTGAGGGGAAATAGTGTGATTAATCAGTGCACTCAAGTCCAAGACATTAAAGCTCAATCAGTTTGTGGCTCAGACAAGCTTCCAGTTTCATTATGATCCTTCTGTGGAATGTCATAGTGATGTTAAGAATGTCTCGCTCATGAGAGCTCAGACTTAACGTATGCTGGCTTCCTGACGCATAGTAAACGCCAGTATTTACTCTACAGGATGAAATTTGGACTCACTTTGGGCCTGTTTACACCTAGCCAGTTCATGCGTTTCCACTGATCGGATAGCTGTCCAATATGTTAAAACTGTTCCATTTACACTTGGCCATAACGAAACAAATATAAATGCCTATCTTCAAATCCAAATCACGTCAATGAAAGCTACATTTATGAACTGCATTTTATTAATCATGAGCTAATTTCAAGATTAAAGACCGCAATAGGAGAGTGAGCGGCATCAGCATTGGTGAGATAATTTAGTCTCACTGTTTTTAATGAAGATGATTGTGTGTTGAGCTTCAGGATGCAACGGCAGTTTAATTTTTGGCTTGCTGAAGACATCCTCAGCTGTTACAGTCACGCACGGTCATATCTGTAGCCTATAACACGCTCCCACGCATTTCTTTTCTACCATTTCGGGAGGAGTAAAATTGACACATGTGGCTTCAACAACCAGATGCATTTAGGCTTGTCCCGTTTTGATTTGAAATGCGTCTCAAATCAGTGATCGGATTTAAATCCATCTCGAAAGCATGAAGTGACCAGGTGTAAACAGGAACTTAAAGGGATAGGTCACCCAAAAATGAAAATTCAGTATTTACTCACCCTCATGTTGTTCCAACCCCGTAAGACCTTCGTTCATCTTCGGAACACAAATTAAGATATTTTTGATGAAATCTGAGAGCTGGATCAGTCCTCCATAGGCTTCTAAGGGATTGACACTTGTTCCCCGAAAAGTTATTAAAGACATCGTTAAAATAGTCCAAGTGACTACAGTGGCTCAATCTTAAGTTTATCAAGCGACGATAATACTTTTTGTGCGCAAAAACAAACAAAAATAACGACTTTATTTCAACTATTCATTTCCTTCTCTATGGCCTCTAGTCAGTTAACTTAGTATGATTGCGTAGAGCTACGTCACACGCAGGCTCACTATTGGCCGACGCTGGTCATGTGTGTGATGCGTGTGACGTATAACAACAGAAGCTTACGCTTTTACACTAGTGAACTGACTCGAGGCCCACAGAGAAGGAAATGAATAGTTGAAATAAAGTCATTATTTTTGTTTCAATTAGGGTTAGAAGAACTGTTGCCAAACAGATAACATGCTAGAAACATAATAATCACTGCGATAATGATCCAATCATAGACGCTTAGGCATTTGTCTATTTAGATCCAAACAGCAACCTTTTTTTTTTTTGACCGGGCAGTGTGTATTTGTATAGTGGTCATCAATCAATCAATCAATCAATCAATCAATCAATCAATCAATCAATCAATCAATCAATCAATCAATCAATCAATCAATCAATCAATCAATCAATCAATAATGGATATTTATGCTTTTCTGACCACTTAATTTGTTTTCATCATCATCATCATCATCTGTTCATTAATGCATAAAGTCATGCAGCTTGAATTTATTTAAAGATAATAAGCAATGCTCTTTTTTAATGTTTAAAGGTCCTTTATGATTCCAGACACTTTGAATTGGACCGGCCCAATCTCCAAAATCTCTCCCTCAAAAGATATACCAGCAAAACTGAACATGCAGCTTGCTTTGTTGGCAGAAAGAGTGATAGAGAGAGACGGGTCTGGTTCAGTGATATCTGTCAGCATTCAAACTGTAATTAAAGTGAGGATTTAATGTTGTTAAACAGGTTAATGCTGCATTGATGTGTTCATTGTGGTGAGATCAGTAGATTGTGGAGGAGAACAGAAATGTGTATCATCTTTATTACTGAGTTAATTTGCTGAAGGCGTGATGGGTCACATGACCGAGGCACATGCCAGACCCCAGATTTACGGTTAATGATTTGGAATCAATGGAATATAGATTTATTCCCAGAAAGTAGTAGTGATTTCAGAGTCCCTAAATCATTAGTGTGCCTTTTAGGTTTGTTAAAGTAGCATTATTCTCTTTAAGTAGAATTAGTTAGTGCTTATCAAACAACCGCCCTAAGCAAACAATCGACGTGTGAGTGTGTTGAAAGGAGGCCAGTATGATTGCTCCAGTTTCACGTCCACACCCATATAACGGTCGTAACATGATTACTGTTCATGTTTAGACACAATGGATCTTAGTGTACAATGGATAATGGTGTTTTTAAATAATCAAGTTGCTAATGGCAACTAAAGGACACAGAACACGCCTCCTACAATAGAAGTCGATTAGAGTTTAGTATATTGTGCTGCTGATGTCAGACAGGCAGATTTAGCAACACTCGTTGATTCATTGTTGAATCATCATTGATGTTTGACTTAAGTTCAATATTTAATTTGCTCATTAATCCCTTGAATCAGTGTTCATTTAGTATCATTGACATGTAATTATAAGTTTGATTAATATTTTAGTTATTTTAATATGCATATAAATACCTTTATATAAATAACTTTTTTATATGTGTATATAGTGTTTAATATATTTTTGTTTTTAGTTATATTTTCAGTTTTATTATTTATTATTTCTGAATCAACCCAAATACATTAATTTATACCAACAAAATTAGTTTTTGTGGGTTCAGAAATGGGTAACAATTGCAGGTTAACACTTTTTATGATGTAATAATAGTAAAAATTATGTAGAGATTTGATTGTATAGAAATATGTTCGGCTATGATATATTTGTTCATAGTAATCTATATATATATAACAATAGTTAGGGATGCACGATACATCGGCCACCATATCGTTATTAGCCGACATATGTTCATTTTTAATGTTATCGTTATCGGGCTAAGACAATTTGGCTGATATATTAAAGCTGATAAATAATGTATTTTTTCTTCAGCTGAGACACGTCAGGTGCGTGATGGTTTTGAATTGCTTGAAATATGATTGGGATCACTTTGAAAAAGGAGAATACAGTTAAGTGCAACATGTGTAGCGCAAGTCTGTCATATAAGCTACATCAAATTATGATGAGAAGATCATCATAATTGTGTGCTTGGGATGGTGAGACTTTCTCAGGCTCTCAAAAATTATATAAAAATTTGGATTTAGATTTTTTGGCCTATATATCATTTATCGGTATCGGACAAAATTTTCATATAGGTGCATCCCTAAATATCAGGGCTTATTTATATTACTTATATTGATTTTGTAATCAGGCTCTCAAATATTATATAAAAATTTGGATTTAGATTTATTGGCCAATACATCATTTATCGGTATCGGCCAAAATTTTCATATTGATGCAGCCCTAAATATCAGGGCTTATTTATATTATTTATATTGATTATGTCAACAGAAAATGTAATTTTAGTGGCAAGAAGACTTAAATAAATAAACAAAATGACCAGTGACATTCATTAAAGCAAGTAATAAATCTGATAAAATGTTAGTTTTTTCCTCTGATCTCCCTGCTGTAGGTAAACAACAAATGAGGACATCCTAAAGGGGCTTGTCCTGCAGTTAGGGGACAGTTAATTGTCTTTAACGTTTTGACTGCGATATCTTAAAATTGAGCATCTGTTTCTCTTGTGAGCCGCACGACAGCACAGGGAGAGATCAAAGAGAACCAATGAACTGAGGAAAAACAACTCATGACCCAGGGAAATAATAACAGCCCTCTCTTAGCACGCTCCGTTCGGCTTTTAAGCGTCCCGGCCAAAGAGCCGTAATCAGATCCGCCGTGGGACGCCAGGACACTTGACCTGATGAGTCAGCTTGAACCCAACCGACTCCTCGAATTAAAGGCTATGGAAATATTTAGGTCTTCCAAAACCAGTGGGAAATGAATTTGGATTTTACTCCTTAACATCTCCCACCTTAGCAAATAGGGAGAGAATGAAAAATACGAGTAAAAACAAAAGGCGTTCCAGGCCTCGGGCTCCGCGTGTACAGTAGTCATGAACTCTTTGGCTTTTATGGGTGTTGGTCTGATTTTAATATTGCCAGTAATACACACTCTCTCACACACACGTCAGAGTTGTGCATTTTTGTTGCTTTTAGCTTTGAAATAAAGAGAAATAACATGTCAGGGCAAGACCTTGAATTCCTCTCCAACTCTGAGCTGCTCTAGGCTAACTTGCAGGAAGTGAGCCGGATTTGTACTTCATGCATGTGTCTTAAATAATCAAGAAGTGTAGCGTGGATGAAGAGGAGAGGCACACAAGACTGCATATGATCGCTCCACACCTGTGCTGTAATAACAGAGCTGAGAACACGGAGCTAACTTAGATTTTACTCACAATGTTATACTTTAGCCACACTTAAGGAGTTAAAGGGATCGTTCACCCAAAAATTCTGTCATCATTTACTCACCCTCATGTTGTTCCAAACCTGTACGAGTTTCTTTCTTCTGCTGAACACTAAAGAAGATATTTTGAAGAATATGGGTAACCAAACAGTTGATGGACCCCATTGATTTGATAGTCTTGATCGTTTTTTCCATATACTATCTCACCAACTGTTTGGACATTCTTCAGATATTTTTGACAACCAATTTCACTTTTCTGACCTACTTTTAAGTGCTCCAAAGGTGATTTTAAGGCATCACTTTTGTGATCATGCTTATGCTAATCATAAATTGCCTGTTGAATGCTCTTTTTTAGCATTTAATGTTTGAGTTTTGCAGTCAAATGCTTATATATCTCCTTATTTCTTTCATGATCTGTTCAGTTTTTGATCAGTAAAAACTAATAAAGTGGTCATGTACTGGATGTATGAAATGTCAGGCATCCTAGCAGAGTAACAAAACTTAATATTGAAAAGCATACATTTATATTAACCTAATATACTTCTTTTTGTACAAGTGTTTTGCTTGAAAAGCATGCTTGTGCAATTTTTTTGGCCTACCTTTATGGTTTGTTTCTCCCCTTCTGGTGTCTGAGAATTTGCTCTGGGATAAATTGAGCTGTGACTGTTTTTTCCCGTCTGAAATTCCTCTGTGTTTCCGCGGCGGTGCTGTTAGACACATTAAAAGCCGCTCTGAGGCTTCAGGTCAGTTATTCTTTGTGCTGTTAACATTCGTTTCACCTCAAAGACTGAGAGAAAGCTCAGATCATACACTGATCCTATTTCTGACTGCAATTAGCATCATGCTAGCTTATGTGGTATATTATATATTAGGTTGTTTGTAATATCAGAATGAGGTTTTTCTAATTTAAGAAAGTATAACACAAGTATGTTGTATATCGAGAGTATGAAGAGCTACAATGATTTGTTATGTTTACTTGAAGTAACTTGAGTAGGAAATGTTAGTTAATTGGTTAGCTGGAAGCACAACAGAAATGTTTACTTCGACATTTTGCTTAATTTAAATTACTTGAAATTGTATTATTTAATTCAGAAGACACTATTTTCCTGGTTAATACTATGTAGATCAATAAGCTGTATGGTTTTTGATTAGACACTGACTAAAATGGGTGCCAAGTGAGTTTGTTTTCCCTCTGAAAGCCCCGAGACTTTCCCTCAGAGTAAATTGAAGCCATATATATATACTAGTGTTTATATTGGGAAAACAAATAAATAGACACTCACTGACCACAAAAAGTGATGTACAGACTTTTTACGGATGCACAACTTCCTCTTTTAATGGCTCTGTTAGCACACATTTGCATGTTGGAAAATACAGAAGAGGAATTCACTTAATTCCTGTCATTCGCGGAGTGCGGTAATAGCATGTCTGTGGTCCATTAGAGAGGACGAATCAAATTAAACTCTCTTTTAAAGCTTTGTTTACTGAACATCATAGAACAAAGTGAGCAAAACAAAATGTTTGGAATGAAAGAAATGTGAGCACAACTTTGATAATAAGAAATGTTTTTTGAGCAACAAATCAGCATATTAGAATGATTTCTGAAGGATCATGTGACATAAGACTGGAGTATTGATGCTGAAAATTCAGTTTTTAATCACAGGAATAAATTACAATTCTACATTCAGACTTTAATTTGTAACATCTTGCGTTTTGCATGTGAGATATTGTAATGCATCTGTCATATTGAGCATGGCTTTTTTGAATTCAGTCCTGCAGACTTGTGTGTGTTCGAGTGAATAGAGAGTCAGTGCTGGACCGTTCCTGGTACCGCTGGACACTTATTCTGTCCCTCCGTCGTGAAAAAGTCACCCTACTGTTTCATTGTCCTCTAGAAAAACATCATGGAAAATAGGTTGTTTTCCTTTGCTTTTTGTCACGTTACTGCTCTCATTAATGTCAACGCCTTTTTAGTGTTTTGGCAGTCTGGCAAAATGAACGCTTGTCTGAACTACGCCAGTGTGCAGAGATTAGCCAATCATTACAGAGGTCATTTACATGTCATTTGCATACATAGTTTTAAATGGTGTACATCCATATGAGATCAATATCAGTAGCATAATACTGTTTAATAAGCAGTTTTATTTTATATTGTATATGGGTCGCAATGTAGAGATCACATGACCAGCCAAATATGACAAAATTGGCAGCTTTATCTTGTTAAACTCCCTGTTATTGGATATTTTCATCCAAAATGTGAAAATGAATGTGTGTGAATAGCGCATTTCTACAACAGCATTAGTAACAGACATTTGATTTTTGTATGAACTGTTTTTCATGCATGAAAGCCCATTTTAGCCACATAAGAAAACACATGGTCAATCGTAATTATGACACATGATAAAAAGTTGAAATTATGACCTACTAATTCATATTTCTGAGAAATTTAAATTATGAGATAAAAAGTGAAAATATGAAGAAAAAACAATTAATTATGATATGCTAGGAAAGTTTTTGACTCTTATTTGTAACATGTCATAATTTTTCATAATACATTTTGAGAAAGTTAAAATTATTACTAAGTCATAATTATGTGTTGGTCAAAGTTATTACATACTAAGTCATAATTTATATAATTATGAGATTTAAAAAGTCAAAATTATGATATACTAAGAACATTTTCGACTTATTTTCAATTTATTTTCATAGATGAGTCAAAATTAGGCTATAAGATAAAAAGTGGAAACTTTGAGATGAAGTTGAAATTATGGCATACTAAGTCATAAGTATGTGATGGAAGTCAAGACAATTCAGAATTGAGATCAGTTGAAATGATGAGATAAAAGCCAAAATTATGACAAGTCTTTATTACAGAAAAAGTCAAAATTACTTTGTCAAAATTTCATGTCAATTTTTACTTTTCATCTCATATTCCTGACAGTCATAATTTCGCATTTATTTTAATGCGATTATAGTGACTTTTTATCTCATAATAGCGATTTGCCAAAGCATGATTTATGTTCCCTATCTGTTGGAAATGGGTTTCCATTCCTCAGGACAAAATGCTACAAAAAGTGTAACAATCAGCCATTTCTCTCAATGTGGTTAGAAATGATTTCCAAAAATAAATATGCAAACCACAACCTTGTTTATGGGGGAAAATATTGTCTTATTTTAGATGTTTGGTGAGGGAATGCAAACACAAGGTCTTTGCATACGGTCTGAGCTTTCATTTGACTGTACTCGTTTGTTCTTTGTGGTGTTTTCACAGTGGGTTTGTAATCCGTCAGTCTGTGTGGACTGAAGGGAAATAAAGTAATATATTGCTGTGTATCAAATCCCAAACACAAAGAACACAGGGCTGGACTTCCTGGGTCAGATTATAGGTGTGTACAGCACTGTCAAACACTGACCTCTGATCAATCATACACACTCCATATCTAATCCCTGACAGTCTCTGTCTTCTGTGCTACAGATGTGATGATTTAGTGGATCTGTCTATCTGTTCAGGTCTCCAGATTCAGTCGTGTTTCTCTGCGAGTTCTGTGACTCAGCGGCTCCGTTCAGATCTCGGATTCTCATGAGCGTGCGAGTGCTTTGTTCTGTCACAACAGGACGTGAATGATTAGAACCGGTTATGCTGGAAACGTGAAATGAATACGGGACAAAAGGCACTTTTATCTGACAAGTGAAAAAGATCTGAGGTTTACTGAGCTGTGAACATTTAAAAATAATTTAGTATTTTTTCCTAATACTGGAGCCTCTTTTGTATGGAAGCTTGTTTCTGCCACTAAATAAATAAATAAATAATAATAATTGCGACTTTTTATATCACAATTCTGACTTTTTTTCTCGCAATTGCGAGTTTACACCTCGCAATTCTGACTTTATTTCTCACAATTGCAAGATATAAAGTCAGATTTGCGTGAAATAAAGTCGCAATTGCATTATAAAGTCAGAATTGTATGTTATAAAGTCGCAATTGCGTGTTATAAAGTCAGAATTGCATGTTATAAAGTCGCAATTGCGTGTTATAAAGTCAGAATTGCATGTTATAAAGTCGCAAATGCGTGTTATAAAGTCAGAATTGCATGTTATAAAGTCACAAATGCGTGTTATAAAGTCAGAATTGCGAGATATAAAGTCAGAATTGCGTGTTATAAAGTCAGTTCCCTTTCAAGGGAACTTCGAGCTGCGTCAAACGCTGCGGGAACGCCCCTGCGTTGTGCGTCATGAAGCACGTATGGAATCAGCCCAATGGAGAGATGAAACGTCATAGGCGGGTGACGTCATCGACCAGGAAACTATAAAGCACCCCAAAAACACAAGCGCATTAGCTTCTGTGCTTTCAGTCGCGCTACATGTGAATCTGTCCCTGTGTGATATTGTCTGTCTTACATACCCTGCACCACACAAACAATTTATCCCTATATATATATATATTGAGAGATTATGGCGGACGAACAGCAGTTTAGAAAGTGTGTTCCTCCCTGCTCGCGTTATTTAACGAGCGGGGATACACATGATCTTTGTGTTGTTTGTTTGGGAGTTCAGCATGCCCAGTTTGCTCTCGAGGGAGCAGACTGTGAGCATTGCGAGCGTTTGCCGTTAAGGACGCTCCGCTCCCGCCGATCGCTCTTTGAGGAGAGCGGTTCGGTGCGCGCTCCCCGCGGTTCGGGTCCCGCTTCTGCCGAGGCAGAGCGGCGGCGCTTATCGTGGGGATCGCAGATGGATCTCACAGCGGGGTTTGAGACGGGCTCTGCCTTATCTCTCCCTTCACCTGTGAGATCCAGTGCCTCAGTCCCGGGTTCGGAAGCACGCGCTGCGGTTTCTTCCGCTCGGGCTGAGGCACCAATGCTGCAGCTATCCAGTTCTGAGGAACTTGATGTTGTTAGTGTTGAGGGAGATGTGGAGGATTCGCCACCCCACACTCCTGAGAGTGATGAGCTTATGGAGGTGTTAACAAGAGCTGTTGAAAAACTTAATATTGAATGGCCAGTGACTAGACAGGAGTCTGTTTCTAAATCAAAGTTGGATGAGAGATTTTTGCCGTCACGTGTGCAGCCTCCACGCCGGTGCCTGCCGTTTTTCCATGATCTCCACACCGAGGTGTCGAAATCATGGAGAAAACCGGTGTCATATAGAGTGTTTAGTCCCCAGACTTCAACATACGCTAATGTTATGGGAGCCAAGGCTCATGGTTATGGTGCTTTGCCTCGTGTGGAAGAGACGCTTGCGAGCCATCTCTCCCCCGAAGCAGCATCATCTTTTAAGGCACCGGCATTACCCACCAAGCCTTTAAGAAACACTTCGGCTTTGGTGGGTAAAGCATATTCGGCAGCAGGTCAGGCTGCGTCATGTCTGCATACTATGTCAATCTTGCAGGCATACCAGGCTGATCTGCTAAGGGACATGAGTGAGAGTGAGGAGGTCAGTACTGACGTAGTTCGCGAACTGCGTCAGGCTGCTGATTTATCCCTGCGTGCCACCAGAGAATCGGCCAAATTAATGGGTCGTTCTATGGCAGCTCTGGTGGCCGCAGAAAGACATTTGTGGTTAAATCAGACTAATATTAAAGAGAGAGAAAAAGCTTTTCTTTTAGATGCTCCTCTTTCTCCCATGGGGTTGTTTGGTGATGCTGTGAATTCAGTTATCGATAAATTCCAAGAAGAAAAGAAACAAACTGCAGCTTTTAAAAAGTTTCTTCCCCTTAAAGTTCATGTCCCTGGGGCTGCTGGGCGGGAGCAGCCCCGGCCGTCTTCGAGCTCATCACATAGAGCGCAGCAGAGGCAGAGTGTCGCGTCTCGTGCTCCCCCTGCTGGACAGTGGGCTCAGCCGCGACACTCTCAGCCGAAGCCTTCTCCCAGTAGAACTGATCTGAGGACAGTTATATTGGCTAAGAAGGCTTCGGCTAAGAAGAAGTCCTGACGCCAAGCCGTTCAGGATGCTGAGGGTGGTCCCCACCGAGGCGGAAAGGTGTTCACCTCTTTTTACGGTGCCCATTCCTCCTCGGTGCCCTCAGGGGCTCGTTCTGCCAACCCCGCCTTTATGCCGGGGCACAGACGATCCCAGCGAGCGCTTTCCCGAGGGACGCTCGCTCCCTCTGAGGAGGGTCTCAGAGCGGTCAGACCAGTTGTTCCCTGCCGGTGCGCCGTTACAGGGCGCTGCGTCTGCTGCTCAAGTTACACCAGAGGCCAGTCTCGAGAGGCTGGTACCCTTAGTAGAATTTCTGGAAGAGTGGAAAAGCCTTCCAAAAATATCTCATTGGGTCCTGCAGACAGTAGAAAAGGGTTATGCTATCCAGTTCAGGTGTCGTCCACCAAAATTCAGAGGGGTTCTGCACACAGTGGTGGGCCCCGAGCAGGCTCTGGTATTGGAACAAGAGGTGAAAACGCTCCTTCAAAAAGAGGCTATAGAACGGGTTCCTCCTCCCAGTTTGGAGTCAGGTTATTACAGCCGATATTTCATCGTTCCAAAGAAGTATGGGGGGTTGCGTCCAATTTTAGACCTGCGCATATTGAATCGCTCGGTAGGGAAGCTAAAATTCAAGATGCTCACTATCAAGCAGATCGTGTCTCAAATCAAGTCCGAGGACTGGTTTGTCACGATAGATCTGAAGGACGCATACTTCCATGTGTCCATCCTTCCACAACACAGGAAGTTCCTGAGGTTCGCCTTCGGGGGCGAGGCGTACCAGTACAGGGTTCTTCCGTTTGGCCTAGCTTTATCTCCCCGCACTTTCACGAAATGCATGGATGCAGCACTAGTGCCTCTGAGGCTTCAGGGCATTCGTATTCTCAATTACATCGACGATTGGTTGATTTTAGCTCAGACCGAGCAGTTGGCGGTTCGGCATCGAGATGTCGTCCTCGCTCATATCAGAAAGTTGGGGTTGAGGCTGAACGCAAAGAAAAGTGTATTATCTCCTTCCCAGAAGACCACTTTTCTGGGTGTCGTTTGGGATTCGGTATCGATGCGGGCGCGACTCTCTCCGACCCGCATCGCTTCGATTCTCTCAGCTGTGAAACAAGTGAAGCTAGGCCAGCTACTCACTGTCAAGCAGTTTCAGAGACTGTTGGGTCTGATGGCAGCAGCGTCCAACGTTATACCTTGCGGCCTGTTGTACATGAGACCGCTACAGTGGTGGCTCAGGACCAAGGGATTCTCCCCTGAGGGGAAATCCGCTCCGCACGTTCAAAGTCACGCGGCGCTGCCTTCGTGCTCTGGTCATGTGGAGAGAAACTTGGTTCCTATCCAAAGGTCCTGTGCTGGGGGCTCTTTGTCGTCGCATAACGCTAACGACGGATGCTTCCCTCACAGGGTGGGGGGCGGTCATGAGTGGTCGCCCAGCCCAAGGTCTGTGGCAGGATCATCATCTTTCGTGGCACATAAATTGTCTAGAGATGTTGGCTGTGTTTCAGGCTCTGAAACACTTCCTAACAGACCTGAGAGGCCATCATGTGTTAGTTCAATCAGACAACACGTCGGTGGTCTCTTATATAAATCATCAGGGGGGCCTGCGGTCTCGCCGGCTTTACAAGTTGGCCCGTCAGATCCTCCTGTGGTCCCAAGGGAAGCTACTATCTCTGAGAGCAATGTATCTCCCTGGGTATTTGAATGTGGTAGCAGACTCCCTGTCGAGGCGGGGGCCGAGGCCAGGGGAATGGAGACTCCACCCCGAGGTGGTGGAGCTCCTTTGGTTGAGTTTCGGTCGCGCCGAGGTGGACCTATTCGCTTCCAAGGAGACCACTCATTGTCATCGGTGGTTCTCCATCACTCTTCCAGCCCCCCTGGGGTTGGATGCTATGGTGCAGCCGTGGCCGAGGTCACGTCTGTACGCCTTTCCCCCGATTGCTCTGTTACCAGGAGTTCTGGAGAGGGTCCGCCGGGACGGGGTCGGTCTACTACTAGTAGCCCCGTTCTGGCCGGCCCGAGTATGGTTTGCGGACCTGATTTCTCTCCTGGACGGTTCTCCTTTGGAGCTCCCGGTCAGGAGGGATCTACTCTCCCAGGCGGGGGGCACGATACTTCACCCCCGCCCAGAATTGTGGAAACTGTGGGCTTGGCCTCTGAGGGGGCCCAGCTCATAGACTCCGGTCTCTCAACCGAGGTTGTTGAGACCATTCTTAACTCCAGAGCTCCATCCACGAGGAAGCTTTATGCCTTGAAGTGGAAATTTTTCACTTCTTGGTGTGGAGAACACCTGCAGGACCCAGTTAACTGCCCAGTGGGTGCAGTGCTGGAATTCCTGCAGGAGCGCTTCTCCACAGGGTTATCCCCCTCCACACTAAAGGTGTATGTGGCGGCACTAGCTGCTTACCACGTCCCTTTCAGTGGAGTTTCTCTTGGGAGACACCCGCTTATAACTCGTTTCCTCCGTGGCACTTTGAGGCTGAGGCCAGCAGTTCGTACGAGGGTGCCGACTTGGGATCTGGCCATTGTATTAGAAGGTCTTTCCCTAGCTCCTTTTGAACCTATCGAAGAAGTTCCCGAGAAGTTTCTCACTTTTAAGACTATCTTTTTGCTTGCTATCTCTTCACTAAAAAGAATCGGAGATTTGCAGGCTCTGTCGGTTTCACCCTCGTGCCTGGAATTTGCACCTGGCATGGTTAAAGCTTTTCTGCATCCTAGACCAGGTTACGTTCCTAAGGTTCCTACTAATATTGTTAGACCTACGGTTCTGCAGGCTTTCTGTCCTCCTCCATTTATGTCATCGGACCAGGAGAAACTTAATTCACTCTGCCCTGTTAGGGCATTAGACGCTTATGTCCACAGAGCTGCCCTGTGGAGGAAATCAGAACAACTTTTTGTATGTTTCGGGCCACCCAGGAAAGGGTGTCCGGCGTCTAAACAGAGAATGAGCAAGTGGGTGGTTGAGGCTATCTCACTTGCTTATGAGTCGGCTGGCCAGCCTTCACCTTTGGTTGTCCGAGCTCACTCTACCAGGAGTATGGCTGCTTCTAAAGCTCTTTTGTCGGGGGTTTCCCTGAGTGATGTTTGTGATGCGGCTGGATGGTCTTCATCGCATACTTTTATTAAGTTCTATGACCTAGACTTAAGCTCTACCCCTGGGGCACAGGTGCGCTCGTCCTCTGTGCGCTAGTCTCACATGACGGTCATTTGGTCCTATGGCGACGTGGGTATTCGCGTTCCCGCAGCGTTTGACGCAACTCGAAGTTCCCTTGAAAGGGAACATCTCGGTTACGTATGTAACCCTAGTTCCCTGATAGGGAACGAGACGCTGCGTCGCTCCGCCATACTCCCGGCACTCCCGTTAGCGCTTCCTTCAAGCCTATCAGAAGCTAATGCGCTTGTGTTTTTGGGGTGCTTTATAGTTTCCTGGTCGATGACGTCACCCGCCTATGACGTTTCATCTCTCCATTGGGCTGATTCCATACGTGCTTCATGACGCACAACGCAGGGGCGTTCCCGCAGCGTTTGACGCAGCGTCTCGTTCCCTATCAGGGAACTAGGGTTACATACGTAACCGAGACGAATTGCATGTTATAAAGTCACAAATGCGTGTTATAAAGTCAGAATTGCGAGATATAAAGTCGCAATTGCGTTATAAAGTCAGAATTGCGAGATATAAAGTCAGAATTGCATGTTATAAAGTCGCAATTGCGTGTTATAAAGTCAGAATTGCATGTTATAAAGTCGCAATTGCGTGTTATAAAGTCAGAATTGCGAGATATAAAGTCGCAATTGCGTGTTATAAAGTCAGAATTGCGAGATATAAAGTCAGATTTGCATGTTATAAAGTCGCAATTGCGTGTTATAAAGTCAGAATTGCATGTTATAAAGTCGCAAATGCGTGTTATAAAGTCAGAATTGCATGTTATAAAGTCGCAATTGCGTGTTATAAAGTCAGAATTGCGAGATATAAAGTCAGAATTGCGTGATATAAAGTCGCAATTGCGTTTTATAAAGTCAGAATTGCGCGATATATATAATTCAGAATTTTGTGATTTAAAGTCGCAATTGCGTGTTATAAAGTCCAAATTTATGGGGGAAAAAAAGACTGACTATTTTCCTCTTAGAATAGTTTATATCTCACAATTCTGACTTTATAACATGCAATTGCGACTTTATATCTCACATTTCTGACTTTATAACACGCAATTGCGACTTTATATTTCACAATTCTGACTTTATACTTCACGCAATTCTGACTTTATAACACGCAATTGCGACTTTATATCTCACAATTCTGACTTTATATATCACGCAATTCTGACTTTATAACACGCAATTGCGACTTTATATCTCAAAATTCTGACTTTATAACACGCAATTGCAACTTTATTTTACGCAATTCTGACTTTATATCTCGCAATTCTGAGAAATAAAGTCAGAATTGTGAGATAAAAAGTCGCAATTACCTTTTTTATTTTTCATTCTGTGGCGGAAACAAGCTTCCATACTTTTGGCATTTGCTATGCAGAGCAAGAGTTAGAAAAAGCGTGATGTAATGTAAAGGTTAACCCTTGTTATGTTTGAATTTTGGGAAAGATTTACCTACGCTGCAGGTCAAATTGCACCATTGCTAGTGGTTGACTAGTAGTTAGTGCATATATTTGAACATATTTAAAACCTCTCTTTTGCTTCTTTTCAGGTGCTTTTGCAAAGGTAAAAGAGTCTCAGCGTATGAGCGACGAGGGGAAGATGGACCAAGAAGAAGCAGACGGCATTCGCAAGCGCTGCAGGACTGTGGGATTCGCCCTGCAGGCAGAGATGAACCACTTCCACCAGCGCAGGGAGGTGGATTTCAAAGAGATGATGCAGGCGTATCTCCGCCAACAGATCGCCTTCTACCAGCGCGTAGGTCAGCAATTGGAGAGAACCCTTCGCATGTACGAGAGCCTTTAGAGCCTGACCTTTGACCTCTGGACTGTAATGGAGATACAACACTCCTGTGGACGGATATGCAAACACTTTTTACTCCCAAAGTTGGAATTTTTGAGGTATTTTCCGGGACATTCTCGCTTCTGCACTTAAAAATGTCACTTTTAACCCCAGAAAACAACAATGCAGATGCCTTTGATGAACCATACATGTATATCTTCATGTTTTGAATTTTATTTAAATGCCTGTTAGATCAGTCTTTTAGATTGCCTGTTACTTTTTAAAATATTTTTTATTCGATACTCACAGAGTCAGGTGTGTGAATGATGTTACCTTCGTGTTAGCAGGTGCAGACGCTAATCTGACGGCAAAAACTGGTCATATGACAGAAGTTGTTTACGCATTAGTTTGCTAAAATGCAATTATCTCTTGAAAACATCAACATTAAAAACATTGTGACACCGTGTCTTATCCAGGCGCAATGCAACAAACAAAGTGTCCAAAAAAAAGTTTAACTTAAAATTTTCTGTTTATGTGAGTTGCTCGTATAATTGCCCCCTCTGAAACCTTGTTGGTCCTAAAGCCTGTTACAGTGAACCTCACTGTGAGCTACGAAGTTGATAATTGACGGTTTAGTTTTTAAATAATCATGTTTAACAGCAGAATTCGTGGTGAAAAACTACATTACCCATGATGCTGTGCAGCATCATGGGAAATTCCACCAATCAGATCGCTACAGTGCAAAAAGCTATTTAGCTCCACCCACTCCCGCGAATATACATATATATATATATATATATATATATATATATATATATATATATATTCGCAAGATATTTTGTTTTTATATATAGCTAATCAATATTTTTTAAATGAGTGTTCTTATATTTATCAATCGTTTTGATGATGCCATTTGCAATGCTTCGTGGGATTGTAGATCTTTCCATCACTAAAGCCATTAAGTATACAGTCTTGTACCTTTTGTACTTTTGTTTCATTTTCAAATACTTTTGCTTTAAATCAAATTTGTAATGTTGTGATTCACCTCGTAGCTGATTGGCTTGGTTCATGGCTTAAAACGCTTTAACAAAGTTTTTTCCAAAGAATGGAAAAAATACTGAAAAAGTGGGTGGGCGCTGTTGCACTCTATTAAACAAAACATGTTCTGATTGGCTGGAATTTGTTGCTTTGGCGCAACATTTGGCTTTTAGTGACGATAGTAACATGACTTGGCACTTGGGACGTTCAACTGCTAAATTTGTTTGGACTAGATGAGCAAAGAATTAAACCCACATAGCAGGTTCCTGAGGCTTCTGCTCACTTCCAGGAAGTTTAATCAGATATCATGTTAAACTAGTTCCCCCTCAGGCAGCAGAAGATTCCTGAGTTTGCGTGAAAGTAAGTTTTCTGATTTGATGCAATGAGAGTCATGATATTCATCAGGGATTCAGATGAATCACAGCAGGATTGCATTGCATGTTATTCCACGCTGGATGGTCCGATACTAATTTTTTTTTATTAAGACAAAACATGTTTTTGTGAATTCTTGAGCAAGAATCCCCACCCAGAGATTCTGTGTATCAGATGGAAACACTTCAGTATTAGCATTAGCATTTAGCCTAAATGTTTGTTGTTCAGGGTGTTTCTAAAGCAAAATGGAGCTCATATCCTCCTCGTCTCCTTTTTGTGTGCCCTCAGGAAAACCTTGAGAGGACTTTGAGCTTATGTTAATGGGTTTTGTTTTAATTTCCTCAAAAGTAGGCTAATCTTTATTTTTAGTTTAAGGGGAACAGAAGTTTATGTAAGTCTCAAGGCTGCAATCTGTGGTTTAGAGTTGTGATTTTTACAAGGCTTTTGGTTTAACTGTAAAACTCGTCTCAAGTTTCAGATTGTAAACTTGGATGTTCACTGTTTGCACATTTAGTAACTGAGGACCAAATGTAAACCTTTGGGTTTGCCAATGTTTTACTATAAACATGTTCAAATCGGATGAGTTTTTGGCACAAGCAATGTATTAATGAATAAAAGCCAACATGAAATCACCAAAATTGACCGTTTACTTTCTTAATACACATTAATGCGTTTTCATTAAAAATTCATGAAATTTAACTCTTTCCCCACCATTAACGGAATTATCTGGCTTTCCGTGTTTTCACTGTTATACAGTAGGGGGCGCTATTGCACATCTTCTGAAAGATTTCTGAATCTTCTGGTGAAGAAGAAGCAGAAACAAGCGATAGCAGATGTAAGCAGATGCATATGTAAAATATCGTGATCATCAACATTAAACAACATTTTAAATAAAAACTGCCTAATGTTACAGAATGAAAAGTCGACCCAGGATGAGCTATAGGACTAAAGCTTCATCAATGTTTTGATCGTCGTTCTGAATCCCATTCAGATGTAGTCTTTGACAAAAACATGATTTTCTCAGCTTTTTGCTCAAAATTTAGCTTTTTTTATGAAACTTACTCAGATTCAAATGTTAATAAAAAATAATGCATGAAGTTGAAATAAAAAGTGTGTTTTGTTTGTTTAAAAGCAGAGGGTCTGATGCATGTTCAGATGTTCATGCAACAAAATATTCAGGGGGCCATGAAACTTGTGAAAATTATCAAAAATGTCGGCAACTTTTTTTCAAAAACACTGGTGGGTAAAGAGTTAACACAAAATGTAGCTTTTTTTATTGTCAAAATATGTTGTATTATGAAAGTAAAATGGCTTGCGAACAGCATTTTATGTTGACTTTAACTGGTTATCATCGCTCTTGTGGTTTGTAGAAGTTGTGTTTTGGTGTCCAGATGTTTATGTGCCCACAGAAGGAAATGGTCATCGCTTTCAAATCAGTTAAAGCAACACTGAAAGATCCCGTAGGTGTAGGGGATTTCTTTTCTGGTGAAGCAAGGGGGGGAAATGCATATAAACAAAAGCTTCTACTCTTAATTCTCTGGAAAACCTTGGAAGGCAAACAGACCTTGTGTCGAGATTGCGTGTGTCCACTTGGCGACTTCACTCACATTCCGGGATACAGCTGAAATCAAACGCACAGCTTTAGTCATACCAAAGCAAAGACGGTTTTCCATGACTAGACTAATCCAAATATTCCCTTTTCTTAATGATCTTCTTGCGTTTCGCACTACAGCCAACAGCAATGTCACACCGGAAGATGGATTACACACAGACAAATCAAGCAAATAAGAACAACAACTGCAGAACTGGACACAAAACGTTTCTTGGGGGAACGGCAGACCTCACACGGATGATTTTGGACTCTTTTTAGGACGTGTGAAGCCGCGTCCAGCACATTGCTCTGTGTTTACTCACTGTAAGGACAGTAGGATTTATATAATGTGTAGATTTTACACTTTTACACAGTTTTGGTGTCCAACAGGGGATCTGAATAAAGAGATCTCAAAATGGATTCAGTGTCTTTTTTGGTTTGAACTTGTAGGGAACTTTTGTTTTGTAAAGCAGAGATTTATGAGTGATTGCATGCATTCTGGTACAAACCACCAATAAAATATCTTAGAGAATTAAGTTAAATTATTAAGTAGCAATGCCAGCAACATCAACGGACAAAAATAACCGTTTTTGTTTTCAGTTAACTCATTAGGGAACATGTGGACATAAAATATCTGCCAACATTTACTTATTGTCATGTAAAACGCATACTAATTAAAAATTAGTATCGCCACAAGCAGTTTAAACCTGACATGAAGTTTTAAGACAATTTAACAAACAAATACAACAAAAATAAATCTATCTATCTATCATGTGTGACAGCAGAATTCGTGGCGAAAAACTATATTACAATTAATAAAAGATGACAAATCTGTTCATCATTATTTTCTTAAATGATAAGTAAAATACACATTCACATGTGTATTTCATTCACACATACACATAAAAAAATATTCTTAGGCTGAACAAGATTCCTCTGGAGGTCAAGCCTTCTGGAGACGAGGAGGAATTTTAGACAGATCTGAAACTGCCAGCCATCTTGTGTGCAGATGAGCAGCTGATATAACAGGAAAAAGCTTGGGAAATGCCTAAAAAATATGATAAGAATGAGATAACAGCACTCCAGAATCAGGAGATGCAAATTCTTTGTGATTAAATGGGATTAACATAGCAATAACACAATGAAAGTTAACTTTTTAAGTAATTTATGAGATTTACATTCTGAACAAAAGCTCACAAAGCACTTCAGTGGAGTGTCTGCAGTGGGTCTCCGGCTCGGCTCTGACCCCTTAAGAAGGAAAATCCATAAATAATGGCTTCAAAGTCTCTTGATGTTTCATCCAGAGAATCCCCTCAACCCACCCTTTAAAAAAAAAAAAAAAGATTTTCACTAAATATAGGCCAAAGGTCTTTGGCTTGTTAAGGTAGAATTATAGAGGAAAATTCAGGCCGTTTGAAACAGAAATCATGCACTGAGCAGCTGTCATTGTGATGTAATGATGATCCAGGACTGTATGAAGAACAGCTCTTGATGTACGTGTGTCTGGCAATGAAAGGAAGGCCAGATGGTAATGTTCTCTTAACATGTAGTCCTTAATCTGTCCTTTGCTGTTCGTGTTCTGAAGAGTTTCTTCTGTAAAAGAAAAATATGACATACACTAAGTGGGGGTGAATAGGTTTTTTTTAATTAAAGAAATTAATACTTCTATTCAGCAAGGATGCTTTTCTTTTGATCAAAAGCTTCTAAAAAATCTATTTAAAAAAAAATGCTGTTCTTTTGAACTTTCTATTCATCAAAGAATCCTGAAAATTGTGAAGCAGCACAACGTTTTTCAGCATTGATAATAATCAGAAATGTTTGTCAAATCAGCATATTAGAATGATTTATGAAGGATCATGTGACACTGAAAACTATTTTAATTTTAAGATTTAAAAAAAAAAATGAACATAATTTGGAGCACAAGTTGCTGCCTTCAATTTTTAAGTATAATCAACTTGGATGTTTAAGTAATTTCTACTAAAATTACATTAAACTCACTTTAAAAAAATGTATAACTTGTATATAATATTGTATAACTTGTTAAAAAGTTTAACTTATTTTGATGAGTTAATTAAAGCAGTGTAAATTAATTATTAAAAATGTATTTTTAATATTGCCTCAAAGTCGATATTTTAATTAGCCTGGTTAAAACCAGACACTTCTCAATCGTAATTGAGGTCTGGGGAAGGTTCATTCACGCTCATTTCCAAAGGGGCATCACCAACGGACGTCGCTCAAATGCCTCTGTAAGCAATTGCATAGACCTTAAAACCAATCAGATCGATCGTCATCTTGTAAAGCCCGCCTCCACGTTTGTGATTGGTGCCTCGATTTGTAAAGATTGGAAATGAGCTTGAATGGGCTCTTCGCCAGACTAACTTGCAGAGCAAATCTAAATTTGACGGAAGTTTGTCTGCGTTTTCCCAGATTATATTTTAATTGAGTATGTATTAATTAAACTTTAGATATGCAACAGTGTGCTGTGCCAACATCAATTGCTTTATTCTACTGTTTTTTTTTTTGTGTGTGCTTTAACATGATCTCTTAGTCATTTTGTAGAAACATTGAGATTACAACAAGATGAAGATGTTCTGACAAACACAACCCATTTATATTGTATAATTTATGTTGAATTTATGCTGTTATATAAAGAGGGAGTGGATGGGTTACCAAACTCTGCAGATGTAGATACTGGAGGGAAGCCAGATCAGAGAGAGAGAGAAGATGAGAGAGAGAGAGAGAGAGAGAGAGAGAGAGAGAGAGAGAGAGAGAGAGGAAGATGAGATAAAGATGAGTATGAGGAAATGCTTAGACCACACCCTCTAATTGTGCGAAGCGTCCCTTAAATCCGCCCCTTGTCTTTAAGCCAAGGAACATTCCCAGAAGAAAACAATCACTTCCTCAGAACACATGAGCCTACATTCCTCTCGTGCTTTCAGACCTCCTTAAACAACAGCCCCAAAACGTCCCATTTTCTCAGTCTCTTTCTCTGATTCTATCTCATTTCGGTCTTATTTAAATTCAGTCAAACTCAGGATAATGCTGGTGGACATCAAGAGCTTTTAAAGGTCCTCAAACATTGTAGGAGGTCTCCTAGAACATACCAAAATCAAACGTGCCCCTCGAAAGACCTTCCATACACTCTCAGAAAAAAAGGTACAAAAGCTGTCACTGTGGCTGTACCTTTTCAAAAGGTACACCTTGTACCTAAAGAGTGCATATTGGTCCCTCAAAGGTACATATTGGTACCTAAATGGTACATATTATAACCCTTTTGAAGGGTACTGTCCTAGTGACAGCTTTCGTACCCTTTTTTCTGAGAGTGTAGGGACCAAGAGCGACACACACACATCTACACATGCTAATCACATCCACAATAATGCCTCGGCAGTGAGATCATGGTACAATAAGATTCAAAAGCAGTGAAATTATTGAGCAGTGGGATTATAACAAGCAGTGAGATCATACGGCAGTAAAATGCTGATACACGTAGAAAAGTGAGGTCATATCACAGAGGTTCTAGAGCAGAGGGATTCATGAGAAGTGAGGTTATTCTACTGAAATAAGCCCACAGGAGAGCGGTGATGTTACATAAAGTAACAAGAGCAGTAACAATAAAAAGCAGAAAATTGTAAAGCAGTATGGGTGTAAAGCAGAATGCACGTTTATTGAACACATTGATTATAGAGCAAAAAGGTTTAAAAGTATTGTGGTTCAATTGCAGTGAGGAGAAGATTATAGAACAGAGTTAGTAAGGTTAAATAGAGAGCGGTATTAGTGCAGTAAAGCCATAGAACAGAGCAATTGTGATGTCATAGAACGTAGGAGTGATGAAACAAAGCTGGGAACTACAGCAGAAAGGTTCAAATGCAAAGCGGTTCAACTGTAGAAGTTAAGGCTATAGAGAGGTTCTAGAGCCGTAAGATCGCAGAGGAGAGTTTCTTTAAAGCAGAGAGGTTCTAGAGCCGTTAGTAAGATTGCAGAGGAGAGTTTCTTTAAAGCAGAGAGGTTCTAGAGCCGTTAGTAAGATTGCAGAGGAGAGTTTCTTTAAAGCAGAGAGGTTCTAGAGCCGTTACTAAGATCGCAGACGAGAGTTTCTTTAAAGCAGAGAGGTTCTAGAGCCGTTAGTAAGATCGAAGCGGAGACTTTCTTTAAAGCAGAGAGGTTCTAGAGCCGTTACTAAGATCGCAGACGAGAGTTTCTTTAAAGCAGAGAGGTTCTAGAGCCGTTAGTAAGATCGAAGCGGAGAGTTTCTTTAAAGCAGAGAGGTTCTAGAGCCGTTACTAAGATCGCATAGGAGAGTTTCTTTAAAGCAGAGAGGTTCTAGAGCCGTTAGTAAGATCGCAGAGGAGAGTTTCTTTAAAGCAGAGAGGTTCTAGAGCCGTTAGTAAGATCGAAGCGGAGAGTTTCTTTAAAGCAGAGAGGTTCTAGAGCCGTTACTAAGATCGCATAGGAGAGTTTCTTTAAAGCAGAGAGGTTCTAGAGCCGTTAGTAAGATCGCAGAGGAGAGTTTCTTTAAAGCAGAGAGGTTCTAGAGCCGTTAGTAAGATCGAAGCGGAGAGTTTCTTTAAAGCAGAGAGGTTCTAGAGCCGTTACTAAGATCGAAGCGGAGAGTTTCTTTAAAGCAGAGAGGTTCTAGAGCCGTTAGTAAGATCGCAGAGGAGAGTTTCTTTAAAGCAGAGAGGTTCTAGAGCCGTAAGATCGCAGAGGAGAGTTTCTTTAAAGCAGAGAGGTTCTAGAGCCGTTAGTAAGATCGAAGCAGAGAATTTCTTAAAAGCAGAGAGGTTCTAGAGCCGTTAGTAAGATCGAAGCGGAGAGTTTCTTTAAAGCAGAGAGGTTCTAGAGCCGTTAGTAAGATCGAAGCGGAGAGTTTCTTTAAAGCAGAGAGGTTCTAGAGCCGTTAGTAAGATCGCAGAGGAGAGTTTCTTTAAAGCAGAGAGGTTCTAGAGCCGTTAGTAAGATCGAAGCGGAGAGTTTCTTTAAAGCAGAGAGGTTCTAGAGCCGTTACTAAGATCGAAGCGGAGAGTTTCTTTAAAGCAGAGAGGTTCTAGAGCCGTTAGTAAGATCGCAGAGGAGAGTTTCTTTAAAGCAGAGAGGTTCTAGAGCCGTAAGATCGCAGAGGAGAGTTTCTTTAAAGCAGAGAGGTTCTAGAGCCGTTAGTAAGATCGAAGCAGAGAATTTCTTAAAAGCAGAGAGGTTCTAGAGCCGTTAGTAAGATCGAAGCGGAGAGTTTCTTTAAAGCAGAGAGGTTCTAGAGCCGTTAGTAAGATCACAGAGGAGAGTTTCTTTAAAGCAGAGAGGTTCTAGAGCCGTTAGTAAGATCACAGAGGAGAGTTTCTTTAAAGCAGAGAGGTTCTAGAGCCGTTAGTAAGATTGCAGAGGAGAGTTTCTTTAAAGCAGAGAGGTTCTAGAGCCGTTAGTAAGATTGCAGAGGAGAGTTTCTTTAAAGCAGAGAGGTTCTAGAGCCGTTAGTAAGATCGCAGAGGAGTTTGTTTAAAGCAGAGAGGTTCTAGAGCCGTTAGTAAGATCGCAGAGGAGAGTTTCTTTAAAGCAGAGAGGTTCTAGATCCGTTAGTAAGATCGAAGCGGAGAGTTTCTTTAAAGCAGAGAGGTTCTAGAGCCGTTAGTAAGATCGCAGAGGAGAGTTTCTTTAAAGCAGAGAGGTTCTAGATCCGTTAGTAAGATCGAAGCGGAGAGTTTCTTTAAAGCAGAGAGGTTCTAGAGCTAATACTAAGATCGCATAGGAGAGTTTCTTTAAAGCAGAGAGGTTCTAGATCCGTTAGTAAGATCGAAGCGGAGAGTTTCTTTAAAGCAGAGAGGTTCTAGAGCCGTTAGTAAGATCGCAGAGGAGAGTTTCTTTAAAGCAGAGAGGTTCTAGAGCCGTTACTAAGATCGCAGAGGAGAGTTTCTTTAAAGCAGAGAGGTTCTAGATAGGAATGGTTCCATTAAAGAGCAAGCGCTGTATCAGCAATGAGCAGTGAGGTTCTAGAACAGAGCAATTGTAGAGTAGTGAAGTTGTTCCAGATCAGTTTATGGAGCAGAGCCATTATATAGCAGCAAGTTTATTAAACCGGCGATTCTACAGCATAGAGTAGTGAGGTTATAGAGCAGCTTGCTTGTAGAGCAGTTCTAGAGAAATGACATCTATGAATAGTGATATTACAGATCACATTTTATTCAGGTTATAAAATAGTGAGGTAATAGATGAGTGTTAAATCATGGAACAGTTCAATAGTTCAGGTTCTAGAACACAGAAAGCAGGGCGTCCGGCGCTCTTTTTAAACCCTGTCTCAGTCTGAGTCAATAACATCACTGCCAATGAGTCTGTCCTCTTATTTGCCGATAAAATCCTGGGCGTATTATAAGGAAAACAGAGTGAGATTCAGTAAATAGCCCGATCCTGCTGTGACAGTGTTCAGTATTTTCTGAATTCTTCCTCTCTATCGTGGTTCACAATGTTCTGGGAGAGACAGAGTGATCTAACCTTCACATAAATTGAACATTATTACAAAAAGAAAATGCTATCTGACATGCAATGTTTAGAAAACCCTTAAAAAAACAAAAAAACAAACAATTCTCTTCTTGAAGGATTTTGTGGTCTCTGGAGATAAAAAAAAGTTCTTCATGTTACATTACACAGTATGTTGAGAGCGTTTAAGTGCCTTTCCAGAGCTCATTCCTTAAACTATCGGTCTACCCAGACTGCATACCATCTCTGTTATCCCTGAGCATCAGGCTCTTCATGAAAGAAGCACTATGGAAACCAAAGTCCCTGCAGTACAGAGACAATGACGACAAGCCTTGGATCACATACCCAGACATGTAGACTCTAACTAGGGCAATACACTTAATATTTCCTGCTGGTTGCTTTCTTCCAGAGAACATTGAACTTTAATCCCTTTAAATCTATTAGTGCATCGGACCACCGTAAACACATTTTCCCATTACAATAGTGTTTCGACCAATAAAAAGCAAGATTGCAAGATGATTTCACAGATTCTGTGGTGACCTCAGATGGAAACATGGGTGTTGTAATAGCAGACTGGAAGCTAATTTAGGGGTTGGAAATGTTAACACATATGCAGGATGTAAAAAAACAGAACTGTGAGGCACATTTCACCCAGACGGGTTGAACAGAAGGAGAAAGGGCCCTTGCACATGATCCACACATGTTTTGGGTCAAGGAAATATATAAACTGCAAATTTGCTTGGTTAATTAGTGATGCTTGCTATAAGGCAAGTATCCCTATTACTGTTGCTCGTGTGTTCAGTAGCTGATTTAAAGAAATCGCTAACAATCAGGGTATGTTTACACGACAATGGTGTAAAAACGGAAACCTTTTTCCTTTCCGTTTTCTGCGTAGACGACAACGTTGTCAAAACTATCCCCATTCACGAAATGACTAAAAACGCTGTATTCTGCTGCCAGGCCAGTAGATGGCGATGTCACTTTGTAAAGAAACACAAAATGCTGAAATGTGTCATTTTTCATATAGTAGGCTTTTAAAAACAATAGTCAATTCATTTTGCCGACTGACTAACATTATTTTATCGTCCTCTTTATTAAATATTTGCTCATAATGAATATTTACAAGAGTAAATAGTTTGATTTCAGAGAGATTTGACACGTCTATTAGAAGAAACCATGAAGTTAACTGAGAAGTTTTTGTGTACTGACCAAAAGAGAAAAGAACCTCCTGCTAATTCATTGGTATGAATGTAATGTTATATCCTATTAGTCACGTAATTGTTTTTCATTTCTTAATGTATGAATATAATTCATATTTAAAAAAAAAACCCGTATTGTGTTGAAGTCATTGTTATTTGGCGTTTAACGCAAAACTGTTACTGTGGTAGCCTACAGTGAAGTTACGAAATCTTACATATCGTTGGATAAAATCAATTTAATCCTCCATATGATGGTTTATGTGCTTGGATTATTTCTATTGATTAAACAATAGTTCAAAACAAGACATGGTTTGTAGAACTGATTATCGTCCATCCGTCTTCCATGCCGCTTTGGGACAGTTAGATGAGGAGAATATAAAATAAATATGATGAAAAGAGGTTAATAGAACGTTAATGGAACGTTCTGCAAACCTTTAAAAAAATTATATTTCCAAAAAACAAACGTTACTAATAGATGTTTTGGGAACGTTCAGAACTAATGTTCCCAGAAAGTTCCAAAAATTGATTGCGTAATGCACATGCACATGACGTCACTGTTTTCACAAACTCGCGTTTTTGTAGTTCACACTGAGACGATAACGGTATTGTTTTCAGAAACTTGCTCTTTGAAAGCCATTTTCAGGCCATCGTCACATACACGAACACACACACACACACACACACACACACACACACACAGACACACACACACACACACACACACACACACACACACACACACACACACACACACACACACACACACACACACACACACACACATACACACAGACCACTGACAAGAGAGAATGACCTTTCGTGACCCTGCTCTTTTTTTCCTTGTCCCTGACATCTGCCTTTCTTTCTTTAAGACTGAAAGACTCAGCAAACCATGAAGACCTTCTGCATTTCTATGCAAATGTTTCCGGTTTCTGCATTTAAAAGGTGCAGAGCAGCAAACAGATACATGGCAACAGGCACGTTGTCATGCTGGAAAAGAAGAAGAACCTATTCTTTTAAGAATGCTCGTCTAGGTAGATTGCATGACTGTGCACTACGTTTTTGAACCTGCTATAAAGTGAATCTGAAATAGCCAATTAATTAGAAGGGAGTGACTGCATACTTTTGCTTTCGGGTGCATATTTGATTTATGTTGATCCACTCCCAAATATGACATCATGCATTGCAAGCACTGATCTATATATATATATATATATATATATATATATATATATATATATATATATATAATTTATATCAGTGATTGCAACTAACTAATCACTCCATAATGAAAAAAAAAATCATACAGTCAGAATCTAAAACAATTCACCTGAATAAATTTCTGTTGAGAATATTTACTCCTCTTGGGTTCAACTTTTTTTTAAGGTGGGCGTGTCGACTGTATTTGGAGCGCGACCTGATTGGCTGGTTGAGCTGAGCTGTTTTGACTTTGATCCATATGGTGAGACACTTCAAAACAAAAGTCTCCAGGGTAAGTAAATAGATAAATTAGTTCTGTTTAAACACAATGAAAAGATCTGTAAATGGTGGCAATGTAATATGCTGAACACATGCATCTCAGCTACAGTAACAAGCCTATGAAGCGTTTGACAGTGAGTCTAATTCCAAAGAAAGAGCCAAGAAAGTCTGAAGAGAGAGAGAAAAGGCCGCTGGTAGGAAAGAATGAGCGCAGATGAGAGCGAATGAAACACGGATGGACACCCTTGCGTCATCTGCTGGTCAAAAAGAAGCATTGCATACTGATGGACATCAGTTACGCTCATGTTTGCTCGCTCATGTAAAGGTATATTGATATTTATTGATATTCTTTTACTGTCTATGTATTTACCATATGCAAAAAACCTGAACCGGAAGCGATTTCGGACCTGTTTTACAGAATAAGGAAATTTGTTACGCATAACCCTCATTGTAGTGCTAAAACCTACTAAAATAATTATAGCATTACAAATATAAAATTGTATTATTTAAATATATAAAATTGTAACATTTAAATGTTTTATTTACTAAAATATTACTTCTATTTATTTTATATTTGAATGTTTTATCATGTAAAAATATGTGGATGCATAGTTCCAGAAACAAAAGCAAATCCAAACAAATGCCTTTTTTAAAAATTTTTATTTTATTTTATGTTATTGGGATCATGACATATTACTTTTTTGTGTAGGGACATAATGAATTGGATGTTCACAAACTTTTAAAAGAGCAAAGACTAAACTGAATATAGATGCTAAAAATAAATTATAACACTGGAAATGTAATCTTTAAAGAGCTGGTGGAAAGTGCATTTTGATTCTCATGACAGCTTTTTGAGATTTGACATTATATATTTACAAGCAAAAAGAATCCAAAAACACAAAAATTGGGGTTGTGTATGGTTTGGGGTTTAAGGTTGACATATCCCCATAAATACCCAGAGATCAAACACCATTGATGACCTGAGTTTTCATGTGATCTCAATTCTGCTTTGCAGAAACACAGATATAAATGTCCTGAGAGGTCACAGATGGGATATCATAACCCCAAGATACGCAGTTAATACTAGTTTAATGAAGAAAAGGGAAAATCAGATCAACAGTGATATCAATTCCATATGCAGTACCATGGGAACCGATCATGTCTCTCTATAATTAAACTCAGGAATGATGAGGAGGAATTGGTTTTTGATTATAAGGAACGTCGCTATAGTCAGATTATAAAAATAACCAAACAACCAATTAAAACATCTAATTATATTGTTAAGCCAGTGAAAATCCCAATAGTTAACCTTAATCTAAAGAAAACTAAGGAATAGAAAATGAAAACTACTTATCCTCAGGTCGATCCAAATCCGTAAGACTTTCTTATCCTGTCTGGAATTGATTTAGCATAATGTTAAGGATGCTTTTCCCATTCTAACAGTGTCTAGCACAACAAAAAGTAACATAAAAGTATATTGATTAAATTTAAGTTACACTCAAATATTAAGTTGGGTAAATTTATGACAGAATTTTCATTTTTTGGTGAACTATTCCTTTAGCCGCACACATATCCAATCACTCCAGATATATTTTTTCTCAAACGACAGATTTATGTAAACCCTAGACATAATTTTGTCAAACGTGTATGCTCAAACATACTCAACCATTTTCCTGTAATTAAATCTAAAACAAAAGTTGTGTGAACTGAACTCAGAAACAGCTCTGGAAAATAGACGCCGCAGCCTGAGGAATAATGACCTCATATCTTCCCTGCAACCAATCAGAACACAGCATGAATACAGCCTCTGCTGACTCACTTCCTGTCCGTGGCTGCAGTTCTGGAGGAGAAAACTTTACAGTTCTTCAGTGCCTGTAATCAGTGCAGTGGATGAAAGCATTTACGGACAAAACAAATACAACAGACGGAGTAGAAAAGATAGATTTATAGAAAAATAACTAAAAGCATTCAGTAAGGCTGTTCGTTTTACTTTCACACGACTGATATGATGATTAGTAAACATGAATTCTCATTTACACTCTTTATCCATCAAATTTTGCAGCACTGGTTATGTGTCAAAAGTGAGAAATATAAAGGGCTGTGAAATTTCTACTTGATCAGGCGTGATATGATTTGGCACTAGCACCATAATCTGACAGGCACGAATGATTAATTTGTCCACCTGCCATATAGCTTTTCAAATTATACTCTATTGACTACACTATGACTGTATTGTAATACTCCGCCTGACCTATAGTGGTCAGTCCAAAGTTGTAACTTCTTTGATTTCTCTGCTCTGCAGTACAAAGAATAAATTGCTTAGACAGCTAAAGATGTCCTTTCAAATGAGCTGTATAAACATGAGTACTTCTGACTTCCTCACATATTCATCAAGAGTTTTTCTACATTTTCCACCTTCTTTGGCTAGTCAAGCCACAGCCCATCTATGGCTGCTTCCTAAAACTGATAAATGCTGCCTTTCGGAGGATGCATTCCAAGGTAGGAAAACATCAAGGGACGTCCAACGTTAGCTTCACTTCCTGTTTCCTGAGATACCTTCATGTAATCGATTTTTGAAGGCAGCATAGATGTATCCTTCGCTGCCTTTGATATCCCACAATCCTGTGCTTTCCATTCTGTGACAATTAAGCTAAAAACATAAAGATGGCAAGTTACGGTTGATGGTCAGTTTGTGTGTAAATGTACGTTTTTGACCAGCGTTTTCCACTTCTAATATCATTTATAGCAAGAAATTACTATTGTAGTAATTAAATATTTGCTTATTTAAAATCAAAGCTCGCTTTATTTTGCTGTAGATCATTAAACCGTTACACTGCCTCAGAGATCTGTCCGAAATCAGTTTCGTGAGGTTCTGTCGTACGCAAATGCTGCCTACAAAGTCATTGCCTGATAAGCTGACAAGTCAGCTGCCTAAGCTTTCAGACGCAGCCTATGTGTTTTAACACCTAGTGCACCACCAAGTGCCTCAAAACTGCGCAGACCCCGCTTATGGTGAAATTTTTATCATGCACGCTGAAAACAGAATACCAAAGCATACTTTCAGCTAAAGAATATTATGACTATTATGCTGTCAGTTACCACAGAAAAAAAGTTCTTAAGCAGTTGCAATGGGAGTCTATGGGGTAATGTATTGCAAAGGGTTTAAAATCTGAAATTTGCGAAATTTGAAATTTACTAATTTAACTATATCTAAGCTGCAAGTTGTATAAATCAGTGTTTCCCAACCCAGTTTCTAGAGGCACACCAGCAGAGGATATTTTCAAACTCTTTCTACTAAAAAACACACCTGATTCAACTGATTAGAAACTTCACGACCTGAAATAAATTGTTCAGATAAGGAAGACATCCAAAATGTGTACTGTTGGTGTGCATTTAAGAACAGGGATGGAAAAAACTGGTGCAAAGCATGCCTTTTGCCGTGGGACTACATTTCTAGCAGATGAATTTACTGACGTAAGTTTCCAGGCTTTACACAGTCTTAACTGGTTGAAGTTTTGGAGAACTTTTCACAGAAAGGCTAGTAAGTAATTTTTACACAGCAGTGTCGTGTTAATGTTGTTTCTACACTTAAGTGCGTATTTAAACGTTTATCCCGGTTCAAAAACTTGCCCCATAGACTTCCATTATAAGTGCGTGACTTTTTGTTATTTTCTCAGGTAATCAACGTCATGTAACAGATGCTGTTAACTTGTATTGAACTCAGAATATTCCTTGAAACAAGTGAACACAAAGGTGCCAAATTGTCCGATCAATTTTAAATCGCACAAGGTGTCCCAAAAGAAAACCGGTTGCTTGAAAAAAACGCACATATATTGATCAATGTTTAAAAGCAGCAAACACAAAACATAAACATAAGTAACACTGAAAAATAAGATCTTAACTCACTTACTGCCTAAACATACATAGAATGGATTGTTCAAACATACATTATGTTCTTGTCCAAAAGTACCTTAAAAATTGGTTAATTCAGCCTCAGCTGAAAAATGACCATGTGACTATTAGATCATCAGCACACACTCACACAGATCTGGTTGTGCCATCTAAGAAACCCTAAACTCAGATATGTGCTGAACTTTAATTCATAACCATCAATAATGGCAAGAATAGCAAGAGAACTGTATAACACTGACTGGAATGATTCAAGGCCTTGAAAACACAAGTGTCCGGTCGCCTCCCCATCTCAAACCCAGTACTGATTTTTTTTCAGTGCTGGGTTTGTTGTCCGACAGTGCTGTATTAACTCAGGATCCGCCCCTTTGGAATCCATGTTTGACATGGGGATGTTGTTTGCAGGATCGGTTTTCCTGAAAGTCTCCTGACTCACTTCTCCATTCTTAGGCTTTGCCGCCACTGTTTGGACATTGTGTTTCCCCGTTTTGTTGCGTCGGACCAAGTAGTATGTCAGTAGTGCGGCCAGGAGCACGAGAAGGAGGATGACAAGGATGGGAATAAGGATAGCCCACAGCGTGTTTCGTCTAGACACCACAGGGGTGGCTGCAGTGCTGCCAGAAGCCACGACACCATCTTCTCTCCACCTGGGCTCCGGTTGAGCTGTTTCCTTGTCGGAAATGGACACCGGTGGAACTTTGAGCAATGTGGCGCCATAAACTTTTGAAGGGTCGTAAGGAACAACCTGGAAGGGCAAAATACACTCTGCAGGAGGAACGCCATGCGCCTTTAGGAGGAAGCGTGCTTCATCTTGACTTTGACCCCCAGTTGTGTTTGAGATCTCCAGAGCTACCCGTCCTTCATCCAGGTCTCTTTGGGTGAAGGAGCTCACTGGTTGGCCATCATCTGACCCACCCCTCTTGATGAACCGAGCTCCTTGAGGTTGTTGGATTATGCTGAAGGTTGGAGATGTTCTGGTCTTGTTTGCAAGAGGTGTAGCATCCAACAGCTTTCTGTCTACCAGTACAGTAGCACCTTTGGGGAGCAGGGGATTCTGGGCCACCTTCGCCAGTGGTTTCACGGTAATGTTGAGGACTGAGGACACGTTCGCTGCCCTACTTCGGGCCACAAAGGCCACGCTGTCTCTCGGAGAGGTGGACTTCACGAAACGGACGCTTACTCTTCCCTGTTTAATCTGCTTCTGCGTGAAAGCAGAGGTGGGCTGTCTGTCCACCATTACAGCTGCATACTTTGGGCTGTTAGTAATCTTATAGAGTACATCCTCCTCAACGGGACCCCCAGTAGAGGTGCTCAGCATGTCCTCAGTGATTAGTGTCTCATCGTCTCCCTGCTTTATGTGGATTTCCGGAGCTTTGTTCAGTATCAGAGACTTGGCCAGGATTCCTATATGCAGTGTGTGTGGGTCTGTTTGGTGTTTCCCGTCAGATACTGTAAATTCCATGAAGCCATCGGACAGACTTCCATCGCTGACGAAAGCAACCCGCCCATTGTTGATGTCTTCCTGGCTGAACTGGTTGATCCGGTCTCCTGAGTCAGTGTAGATGATATAACCGTTAGCTGGATTCTTGGAGATGGTGAATCGGACCTCGTCCGGTGTGCTGTCCTGGTCGACCGTTTTGAGGTAGTTTTTGGAGATGATGGTCGTGGAGCCTTGTAGTGCTTCTAGAAGCAGATCCAAGCTTGCGAGTTCTGGTGGGTTTGAGTCTCGCCGTCTAATGGAGATCAGGAAGATCTCCTCCAGAACCACGTCACCGGGTTGAACTCGCGGGGTGAGGCCACTGGGGTTCAGATGGACACGGAAAGAGAAGCTATCAGAAGATGCTCCAGAGTCATCGTGATAGTACTCCAGATCACCACTAGCCACATCGTCCTGCAGGAAATGGGGAGCTTCACGGGGTAGGTCCGAATCCCCGAGAGTGAGTCGTCCATGAACAGGGAACCGATGAACTTCGTATACGATGTCCTGCCCCTTCCGCTTCTGCTCAGGCAAACTGGCAAGCAGGTTAGAGGCATCCAACACAGAGTTGTCGATCACTTTAGACTGACCCTGCACCACGGACACACCTGCAATACATTGACAAAACACCAAAGGCAAATAATTAAATTACATTTAATTGCCAGAGCTGTGGCCTAGAGGTTAACATACAAAAGGGTTTCACAAACACGGCCTTGCAGAGTCTAGCTCAAACCGTGCTCAAACTCACGAACCTGTAATTTTCTAGTTACTCTTAAGACCTTGCTTGGGTGTTTTAGGATTGGAGCTAAACTCTGCAGCAAAGTGCCCTTTCAAAATCAGAATGTGTCCTGATCCTGTTCCCACCACATTTGCCAATCATTCTTAGTTTTCTGTTCAATGTTGTATCACATGATAAAGGGCACCAGGATCAAACCCCAACTCATTTAATTGGCAGCTACCTTTGTTCTTCCAGAGCTGAGAAGAGACGTTTCGATTGGCTGCATAGTATGAGACAGTGACTGGCAGGCTGTGATGCAGCTCTGTTGCTGGAGGCGATGTGAGCGTCAGCATGACAGAATCTTTCAGGACCCAGAAGGCCTCAGGCGGCATCTGATGCTCATAATACACAGCACCTGCATCCAACTAAACACACAAGAAGAAGAAAATACAAATAATAATTGGCCACAACCTATAACACAGTCTATAAAACAGCTCAAATAGACGGACACTAATTATAGCAATAAATCAATATAGTTTTAGCTCTAAACATGAAATAGTTCAGAAGTTGACCAGACCATAATGAGAGCATAGTGCTTCCCTCTACTGTCCGTTAAAAAGATCTTCACATACAAGCGTGCCATCTTGTGGTCAATGATGGAATTACAATGGAATAGGTTTTATTGACAGCATATTGAGGGATTTATGACAATGCTGGAAAAAAAAACTAGTTTTTCTGACAGTATTATCCTATCCTATTTTTTTTAACCTTTATTTAACCAGGAAAAGTCCCATTGAGTTACAGTTACTCTTCTCCCAGGGAGTCCTGGCCAAGATAGGCGGCCAAAAAGTTGCAAAGAAATGAAAAATTACAATTACATACAGAATTACATACTACACAACAAATCTCTATACATAGACTATACATATACAAACAAGACATTTTGTTTAACTTAAGTAAATACAAATATATAATTTAAAGGGTACCTAGTTAAAAACAATTACACCGCTCAGTCAAAGTTGACTTTAAAAGGTTTTTAAAATATGAATAGATGGAAGTGATTCTAAATTTAAGGTGATTTGGCGTTCATTCCAGATATTTGGTGCATATGATGAAAAAGATTTTTTTTTTTACCAAATTCTGTTTTTGTTGATGGAATAATTAATAATATTTTTTTTGACGACCTTGTTCTGTAAACACTGTTTTGGTAAGTAAGTAAATTTGAAATGTAAATGGGTAATTTACCCATCAATGCTTTGCCAATAAAAATCAAGAGATTAAATTTTCTTCTGAGAGAGAGGGAGGGCCATTTTACAGTTTCATACAGAGTGCAGTGGTGAGTCCTAGCTGTTGCATCTGTAATGAAACGTAAGGCAGAGTGATATTGTCACATGCCTGTCCTGTCTTCTGTTGCACATGGGTGCTTTGTTATTTTGGGCCATGTGCTCTGGTCGTTGTCTGATCCCTCCCCCTCGTTACCTGATTATTGTTTGAGTTCCGACCTAAGGAGGACTCAAATGCAGAGAATAGTAATTTATTACAAAAATAAACAAACAAAAAGCAAAAACCCACGAGGGGGAAAAACACAATGAATAAAAATGAAAACCACTGAACCTTAACATGAAACGGGCAACGGGGAATCACGGGAAACAGGAGACATTAGACAAACGATCCGACAAAGACTGCAAACAAGAGGAGACTTAAGAAGGGAACAAATCAAGAGGGGACAGGTGGAAGAACTCAAACAATAATCAGGTAACGAGGGGGAGGGATCAGACAACGACCAGAGCACATGGCCCAAAATAACAAAGCACCCATGTGCAACACAAGACAGGACAGGCATTTGACAGATATAATACATCTAGTTTTTTAAAATAAAAATTAGGTACAGTGCATATAAATTAAATCACCGTAATCCAAAACGGTTAAGAATGAACTCTGCACCAACCTTTTCCTTGCTGAATAAGGAAAACACCTCTTTAATCTAAAATAAAAACCTAACTTAGGTCTGAGTTTTTTTAAAAGGCTCTCAATATGGACCCCGAAAGACAATTTATCATCAATCCAAATACCTATTTATTTGTAAGAAGTCACTCTCTCTATTGGAGTACCACTTTGTGTTAAAATAGTGTAATCCATAAGAGAATGTGAACGTGTAAAGACCATTAATTTAGTTTTTTTTAGCATTTAATACCAACTTTAATCCTACCAAAGATTTTTGTACCGTACTAAAGGCAGACTGTAAATGATAAATTGCTTCATAATGAATTTTAAATTGCATAAAAATGAGCCTTTGTTTGATTCAGAACTACACCTAAATTATTTATATAAATAGAAAATAAAATAGGACCCAACACTGATCCTTGGGGGACACCCATTCTTACTTCTAGTAATGATGAGGTATAGTTATCTAGTGTCTCACACTGTGTTCTACCACTCAGGTAATCAGAAAACCAGTTTAGCACAGTGCTACTAAAACCTATGTTTTGCAATCTTTGCAGAAGGAGATTATGGTCAACGGTATCAAAAGCTCTAGATAAGGCAATGAATAGAGCAGCACAAGACTTTTTGCCATCTAAAGCATTAATAATATCATTTGTAACAGAGGTTACAGCCGTAATTGTACTGTGTCCTTTCCGGAAACCAGACTGAGTGGAACTTAAAATACATTTATCAGCTAAAAAATGTTTTAGTTGCTCATTTATAAGAGACTCAAATATTTTAGACAAGACAGATAATCTGGAAATTGGCCGATATTTATCTAAGGCCGATGGGTCTCCACTTTTTAATAGTGGGAGGACAAATGCAGATTTCCATGATTTGGGGATAGAGCCACTACATAAACTAAGATTAAAAATGGAAGAGATGGGTGTAGCAATCAAATTTGCAGCAGCTTTGAGAAAAAATGGCTCAATCTGGTCTGGCCCAGTAGACTTTTTACAGTCCAGGCCTAACAGAGCCTTTTGCACTTCAGAAACAGATATTGAAGTAAAGTTAAAACAGTTCAAATTTACATTAGACAAGTTTGTGGTAGAAGTTACACTATCAGTGGGGTTGATTGGGAGTGTTGACTGAGTATATATTCCTGCATTATTAAAATGCTTGTTGAATACATCTACGATATTTTGATTACCCCTAACTTCACCCTGACTTGCTATCATAACTTCTGGGATAGTTGGAGGGGGTACGTCTCCCGAAGATGATTTAACTACTTTCCAAAAATGTTTGGGGTCATTAAGGTTTTCATTTAATAAATTCAGATAATATTCACTTGTTGTATTTTTTATTAATCTTGTGCATTTGTTCTTAATACAAATAAATATAATTTACCCAGCATTTATCATTATTATTTACTTTCGCTTTAATCCATGCTTTGTTCCGTTCTCTAAAAGCTGTTGCAATAGAGTCATTAAACCAAAGATTGTCTCTACCCCTCACTCTGTATCTTCTGATAGGGGCATGTTTTTCAACTATAGCTAAAAAGGTCTTTTTAAAATAATTCCAGGCCAGCTCAACGTCATCCATATCACAAATTAAGTTTAAATCACTCTGATAGATTTCATGAAGAAAAGCTTGCTCATTAAAACATTTATAATTTCGTTTAAAAATATACCGTGGTTTAGTTTTAGTCAATTTGCAGTTTCTAACACACACAACCATACAGCGATCACTGATATCATTACAGAAAACTCCAGTAGCCGAATACTTATGTGGAGCATTAGACAGAATTACGTCAATTAATGTCGATTTGTCCATTCTTTTTTGATTTAGACGTATAGGTGACTGTATTAGTTGCGTCAAATGTAAAGCATCACATATGTCTCTTAACGCTGATGAAGGTGATAGGCAGTCCCAGTTCAGATCTCCTAGGAGAATATACTCATTTGACAGTTTGTGCAAAAAGTCAGACAGTAAAGCAGTTGCTCCAGCTGCAGCCGAGGGTGGGCGGTAACATCCTACCACAGTCAGAAAAGCACCATTGGGGAGATTTAATTTAATGGAACATAATTTGAGAATTTTGGCTTTTTTATTGATTCAATGGAACAACATTCCAACGATGCCTTAACATATATGGCTACTCCCCCTCCTTTACCCATACGATCCATCCTAAAGAGATTATACCCTTCGATATGAATCATATTGGTTGCATATTGTTGCGCACGTTGACATGAATAAAACGCAAGCCACTGCTATCTTTTAAATTGTCAGGGCTCAGAAGCTCAAGCAGTTCTGGGCCTGGGTTTGGATGGACATTACCTGAAAGAAACAGGAGTAGAATAATCCAAACCGATCTTGCCGGGCGGCTGTTGCCGACTCAATGATTGTGTCTGCACGAGTTAAACTGAAACCGCCGGACTTCTGCCCAATTGAAGAGTTCATACCCATGCAGGGTGTAGACCTAAACCATTCTAAAATGTGTCACTGTTTTCCTCTGCAAGTACATGTTCACAGATATACAACATTATTTACCTCAGTCTGTGTGAATCTGTTGATCTCTTCAAACTGTCCAAGCTGGTTAGGTTTGATTATTCGTCCCAAGCGAGGAGGTTTCACCAGTGTGTATGTGATTTCATCACCGTCTTCACTTGTTATAGCCCTCAAAATATTTCCACCAATCACCTGCCTCGTGCCTGAAAAACATCATCAAACAAATCATATCACTTCACTGATTCCTTCAAGAAAACACATTTTAGCAGCTATAATTGACCAATAAAGATCTTTCCTTTGGCCCAGAGAGAGCGAGAGAGACAGGTGTTTAGATTTAAGCTTGGGACATGTGGTGCCCACCTGGGAAGACCATGAGTTCTCCCTCTGCTTCCATTGAGATGGTGAGCTGTCTTGCCTTGACAGTGAATTGGTAGAGTGGTGAAGTGTGTTCTCCATCAGTCACGGTGAAGCTAAACCCACCCGATTCTGAGCCTGAGATCAGACACAAGCAATCATATTCACTACATCATGTTACACTCACAATAAAGGTTATTTAATGGTTCCTTGCAGCACATCAGATTTATCAAACTAACCTTTTTATTTTCAAGAACCATTTTTGGAGGAATAAAGTTCTTTGTGTTGCTATATGGTTCTTTGGAGACTGTAAAAGGTCTCAATGTTAATGCCTTCAGTTAATTGGTTTCTGTGGTCTTTTAGTACAATTTTTTATTTAATATTTGCCATAAAAATGGTGTACACCATAGAATTTTGATGGTAAATATATATTTTTAACTTTTGATAAATGTTCCTCTAAGTTGTCAGGGAACTGCTGCTTTGCTAAGGTGTTCTGGGTGGGTTTTAGCATAGATGCTATGCAGTTGCAAGGTGTTCACTGTTCACAGTAGTTTTTAGTGTGTTGCAAGGTGTTTTGAGTGGCTTTTAAGTAACAAATTGCTATGTGTTTGCTTAGGTGTTCCGAATACTTTTTTGCATGCTGCTAATTTATATGATTGCTAATGCTTTCTAGGTTTTTTTTTACGTGTTGCTATGTAGTGCTAAGCTAAGGTAACTAAGCTAGGGCTATGTAGTGCTAAGCTAAGGTAACATTTTAACATGTTGCAATGCAGTTATTAAGGTATTATGAGATGTTTTTATCATGAATTGCTGTTTGCTATATGATTGCTAAGTTGTTCCGAGTTGTTTTTAGCGTGCTGTTATGTAGGTGCTAAGGTGTTTGGTGTGGGTTTTAGCATATGGCTAGGCGGTTGCTAATGTTGTTTTGATCATCCTGCTACTCTATATGACTGTGAAAGTGTTCCCGAGTTGTTTTTAGCGTGTTGTTTTGCAGTTGAAAAGGTGTTTTGAGTGGGTTTTACATGTTGCTAAGGTGTTCCAAATAGAGTTCAACAGTCAGGTTCCGGAAGTAAAAACTCCATTCATTTTTATATAGGGAAATGGATTTTTTAATGATAACTTGGAAACCTTTTTAGACAGCCCTACTGTGAGCTACGATGTTGTTAATCGATGGTATTCGCTTCTGTTGAAGCCGTGAGGCCGCATTATTCTAACTTGTGTGCAGAAAAAATTCCACAAATTCCAAGCAGATCTCATTAGCTCCGCCCACTCCCATGAAGCACTGCGAATGACGTAATCGAGTCGGTCTCAAAATACTGAAATATTTGCATGTATGTACATATTTTGTAATAAACTTAAAATATATTGTTTCTATAGATATAATCAACATTTTTAAATGAGTAGTTTTTTATTTCTTCATTGTTTTTACCTTGATTATTCTGTTCGCAATGCTTCATGGGATTGTAGTTCTTTCTCTCACTAAAGCCATTAAGTACTCAGTCTTTTACCTTGCATTTTTGTCCAGTTTTAAAACACTTTTTTGCTTCAAACCAAAGATAGTAATTCACCTCATAGCTGGTTGGCTTGGTTCATGGCTTATAACACTTTAACAAAGACTTCCCTATGGGAGAAATGAAGGAAAAAAATACTTCCGCTAAAAAAGTGGGCGGGCGCTGTTGCACTTCATAGTTTTTTGGATGCTGCTACTCTATATGATTGCCAAGGGTGTTCTGTAGAAGTTGTTTTAAGCATGTAAGCGATATGTAAGCATGTAGGCTGCCAGGTAATCTTGAGTGGATTTTATCAATCCACTTTCTAAGGTGCTCTGGCGGGTTTTTAAAGGGCAACATGCAGGTTGGACACCCCTATATAGCATAGTGTATGTTGATGATAGAACAACTAGATTTTCTTAACTGCAGTAATATATATTTAGCCATTAACGATATTTTGAGATAAATTGTGATAAAATAACTTCCGCGTCTGTAAAGCACTAACCGGAAATGACGATCGGCGAGGGAGTCTGGTCAATTTCAAGCTCAGATTACAATGGATGCGAATGAAGAAACTGAGTTCTCCGATGTGGACGAACATGCTTATGATGGCCCACAGGCCTATAATTATGAGCCTCCTAGGCGAGATAGTAGTCAGGGGGAGATCAGAGGGAGGAACAATGGGCAGAGGAGAGAAGTAGAGTTGTGGTGTCAAGAAAACCAGTGGCGAATAGCAAGTGACTTGGTGAGTTCATGTAAGTTAGCACCGTGGCTAACGCTGGTTCATCTACTGTATGGCTAGTACCTTGGTGTTTTGCAATAGATCTGCTTTAGCAAACATATGTTCGACCTTGTTCTTGATTAAACATCCATTTAGATTGTCTTAATTTAAGCCAGCAACGTTTTGTCTTCTCATATTCTACGCTGACAGTGATTATGCAGTCCATCCAAGCTGGTTAGCACTATCTACATTAACTAAATACCATGCCATAACAACAAATTAATAATGACAATACCTAAGCTACAACAGCAACAGTCTAATGGCGCTTTTCCAATGCATGGTACAGCTCAGTACGGTTCTGCTTGCTTCGCTTTTCCACTGCATGGTACAGCTCAGTACGGTTCTGCTCGCTTCGCTTTTCCACTGCGTGGTACGACTCAGTACGGTTGTGCTTGCTTCGCTTTTCCAATGCATGGTACAGCTCAGTACGGTTGTGCTTGCTTCGCTTTTCCACTGCATGGTACAGCTCAGTACGGTTGTGCTTGCTTCGCTTTTCCAATGCATGGTACAGCTCAGTACGGTTCTGCTTGCTTCGCTTTTCCACTGCATGGTACAGCTCAGTACGGTTCTGCTTGCTTCGCTTTTCCACTGCATGGTACAGCTCAGTACGGTTGTGCTTGCTTCGCTTTTCCACTGCATGGTACAGCTCAGTACGGTTCTGCTCGCTTCGCTTTTCCACTGCGTGGTACGACTCAGCTTTAGCTCGGTTTGCTTTTCAACTGCAGTTAGTGAAATCAAATCTCCAGGTCGATAATTCTCCTGAGTGAAATGTGCGCCACAAACGACCGAGTGTGTGGTAACAGACAGTGAAGTCTGCTCTCTTCACCTGCACAAAACCCACCCAAGACCGAAAAGCCTTGTTTTTCCTAGAAGGAAAATGATGGACACGATGTCCTGACAGGCTGGAATTCGTGCAAATAGCACAAACACAATAATTTACCATTATGGCTTCTCTAAAACTCGATTTAAAACTTTCTGTCTCTCAATACTGCTCTAACTACACCAACACCCAACAATGAGAAAGCTGACCGCGAGCTCTTTTATTTACCTCGGCCTACGTCATATGATGCGTTGCTATAGCGGGAAAGGCGTATACCAGAGCCTAGTACATTTTCATTAAAATCTCAATATCAAATTAGATTTCATTAGTAATTTCTACATATGTGTTTTAAAAATACCTCTGCAGACAATATAAAGTATTAATTCAGAAATAAATTCAACCTGCATGTTGCTCTTTAAGATCTTGCTATGGTGGTTGGGCCTTGAAAATGGTTGTTAACACAATGCTAGGTGCGCTACATGATTGTTTACATGTCCAGGCCCAAAGTCTCTTTTCTCGTCTATCCTCAGATGGCCTACTGCTTTCTCTGTAGTAGCTGATATTTTATTCTGTTTTTAAAGGTTTAAAGGAGTCAATTCAGAGAAATTGATGTCAACCCACCCTGATGAATGAATAAAACCTCTCCATTATTAATCTGAGCCTGGGTGAAACTGTCCACACTGTCATCTGGAGACACTTTAAAGGCAACAATCCCATTGCTTGGCTTCTCGATGGAATACACCAACTCCTCTGGAGGGGTGTCCAGATCATCGCTTCTCAGAATATTTGCTGTGATGTCAGACTCCTCACCGACTAAGAGCTGGAAGGAGAGAGCACACACACGGACAAAGAGAGATAAACAAACCAATAAACAAGATGGAACAACTAAACTGTTGTTTTCAGAGGTGTCTAACTGTCTGGAGTTGTTGGGATGTGAAAGAGGCAGTTATGTCTCCTCTGATGTTGCTCTAATGGATGTGTAATGGACAAGTTGCGGAAAGACATTCTTAAACGATCAAATTCAGCTGGGAGAGTGCAGGGCTGGCACACATTTATCTGTTCCTGAACGCTTTCACTGCCTCCATCTACCCCTCTCCTGGGAGACTGAGTGTAGAAGAGGAAGAAAAAACTAGAAATTGAGTACATGGCGTAGTGGTGCCCTGGAACAGAAAGGTCCAAAAGCTCATTATGATTTAGTAATCTAGTTTTAACCTAACGTGACCTTCAAGATTTAAGTGCATATAAAATCATCTCCTTTCCTCTTACGAGTGCTATTTAATGGAGGATAATGCAGTGTCATTACCAGGGTAAATATTAGTCATACCAGATAACACTCTGTACTGCCCCCTGGTGACCATTTAAAGACATTTACATCATTTTCTGTGTAGTATGTGCATGGGCTTCCACTAGATGGTAGCACTAGACCAGAGTACAGTGCAACGGAAATTTATGAAACAAAAATCTCCCAAATTGGGCTGGAAATTGCTGTTTCTTCATACTCAATATTTAATAGATGTAACATGGATCAGAGGCTGCAAGGCAAATCAAATCCCGGCCTGCTTTGATGGGAAAGCGCAATCTCTCTCTGATTGGACTGGTGTGTCTGATATATTACTGTGAGTGTGTGTGTTTGTGTGGATGAATCTCACAAAAGTTTCATATTTCATACCGAACACGAAAAAGATATTTAAAATGAAGCCATTTTAGGACAATTAGGATTTTATTTTTTATTTTTTATTTTATTATTGCAACAAAAAAGCTTATTCTCATTATTGTAATGTGAAAATAGTGATTATTTCAATTGTAAGGTACTTAAAAAGTAGTAGATACCATAGAATTTGTTGTACTGAATTTAAATGACCCACTTAAGTTTTTTTTTTCACATTACGGTGATGAAAATTTTATTTGTATTAAAATAAGATTAGGTAACACTTTATTTTAAGGTGACACAGTTAAACATTACTACATGTACTTACTATAGCAATAACTGTAAATTATGCATAATTATAAGTAACTAACCCTAAACCAAACCCTAACCGCAACTCTATATTAAGTACATGTAGTTAATTAATATTACTCAGTTTTAATTTGAGTTATTACAATGTAACTATGTCACCTTAAAATAAAGTGTAATTTTAAAAATTATAATCCTGCAAACAGATAATTTTAATAGAATTTATGCATTTATCTATTATTTATTTATATAATCATATTTATATCAGTGCGGTCAAATCGATTAATCTAGATTAATCGCATTTAACATAAAAAGTTTGTAAATATATGTCTATGTATATATACGTGTGTTTGTGTGTTTATACACATACATACATACATACACACACACATATATATATATATATATATACAGTACACACACATTTTCAAACTTTTATGTTAGATGCGATTAATCTAGATTAATCAATTTGACAGCACTTCATTTAAATAACCTATTATACATTTAAATCTCTCTCTCTCTCTCTCTCTCTCTCTCTCTCTCTCTATATATATATATATATATATACATATATATATATTCTTTTTCTTTTGATTTTGGGTTGAAATATAATTGGGTAATCTCACTGAAAAGTTATTGGATCATGAGTGTGTGCCTTAGACACTGTGCTAGTAAATTGGGCTAAAATTTTGGAAAGAGCAGAGTCTGAATTTAGATCTTCTCTGTTATTATCATTAGTAGGCTAACCATCGTAAATTGAGGTGTCCTGGATGAAAGCGTGTCTGATACAGAGACAGACAGTGAGAAAGCACATGCGAGAGAAAGGGAACTACCCGCATGTGGAAAAACACACATATCATTATTTTACATTTTGCGGGAGTCAAGCGGCATCTCTGATTGGTCGTTTTCCCTCCAGCCCAGAAGCTGAATTCTTGCCACCGTCATGGTTTTCCAAAAATATGAGTTTCCAGGGCGACCAGAAACCACAGACAGCATCGAGCAAGCACTGAATGATACTCTGTGTTCCAGAGCCGGGAGTCGCTCTGAATTTTCCGACTACGTCTCTGTTCTAGAAGCTTTAAAACTAGGAAAATGGACTGGCAGGCAGCTTGTGTACCTCCAGTCCAGTGTTGCGTTGGATGCGAGGCGCTTCGTCGTTCACAGGGAGGACGGTGATGCCGACTGTCAGGGACGCACTCCGGCGGGTGATGTCAAAAGCGGACGCCATGAGAGTGAAACTGTCTTCTGTGGTCTCACTGCTGTCATGGTAGTAGTACACCTGTCCCTGTTGTACCTGAGGATACACACAACATATACATCAGATATCAGAAATCCAATCACTCACTCCTAATCCTTTTTCTGACCAGTACAGCATTTCAGGTTTTACAGAGGCTTTATTTAGTCATTTTCCAAGTGAAGGGACAATAAGAATGTCGGTGGATATAGATACCCTCCAAAGATCAAACCAATTTAAAAGGATAGTTCACCAAAATTTAAAAATTCTAATTTACTTACCTTCATGCCATGCCTGATGCATATTACTTTCTTTCTTTAGATAAACACACATTTTAAAGAAAATAACCCATCTCCATCGGAAATGGATAAACGTCAGAAAATAGGCTCACTATTGGCTAGCTCCTGGGTCATCACACACATGACCAGCGTCGGCCAATAGTGAGCCTACGTTCTGACGTAGAACCCAGAAGCGCTGCACTGTTTACACTACGTCAACAGCGTAGGAGAATGACATGGAAGAGAAGAGATTGTGTAATAAAGTCGTTATTTTAGTTTTTTTGCGCACAAAAAGTATTCTCGTCGCTTCATAATATTAAGGTTGAACCACTTTAGTTACATGGACTATTTTAAACAATGTTTTTAGTACCTTTCTAGGCCTTGAAAGTTGCAAAAACGTTGCTGTCAATGTATGGACAGAAAGCTCTCAGATTTCATCAAAAATATCTTCATTTGTGTTCTGAATGGCTTACGGGTTTGGAACGACATGAGAGTGAGTAATTAATGACAGAATTTACATTTTTTGGGTGAACTATACCTTTAAGTTCTTGCCGTGAGTTATTTTTTTTTTCACGGGTTGATTACTTATCACACAAACTTACATTTATGTCAAGCTGAAGTTGTGAACATGCATAGGGCCGCTGGCCGGAAGCAATGGTTTATAGTTAGAAGAGTTTAAAATATTAATATTTTTCGGTTACACTTTATTTTTGATGGTCCACTTTAGACATTCTATTATAGTTAAAAAGTAACTTTACAACTACATGTCAACTAACTCTCAATTAATAGACTGTTAGGTTAGGGTAGTAGATTAAGTTAACATGTAGTTGCAAAGTTACTTGATGTGAGTAGAATGTCTGTGAGGGGAGCATAAAAATAAAATGTTAGTGACTACTAATACTCTAATGAGAGTTAGTTGACATGAAGTTGCAAAGTTATTTATAGTTAGTAGAATATCTAAAGTGGCCCATCTAAATAAAGTGTTTTTCAAGCGTCAACTGAGGCAGTCATTCACTTGCATTATATGGACTCAGAGATGGATTATTTTTCCTAAAAATCTTCATTTGTGTTTATCTGAAGAGATAAAATCAAGTCGGTTGGCACGAGGGTGATTAAATGATGAGAGTTTATTTATTTTGGGTGGACCATCCCTTTAAATAAACAAAAAACTACTATGGTAACTGTAGTTCCTGTTTTCATGATTGTTCACGTTACTAATCAAAATCTTTGTTTGTTTTCCTGTATTTTTTTGTTGTTGCCTTTCTTATTTATAGTAAAGAAATGGAGGTTTAGAAACAAATGCATTCTCACATCAACCATGACTAAATGTCACAAGTCAGACTCAAACGTATGTTCGAGCATGTGATCCAAACACGAATCCCCAACTCCAACTTTTATGTATAGAATTAACATGGTTGTGAATAATAAAGCTGTTCTTCCATGCAGACAGCAAACAAGCCGTTTCTCAGTTGGTTTCATCACATAATTAAATGTATATCAGTCACACTAAAACTGGATTTAACGTGGGTGGTCAGGTGCTTTTTAAACAAAGCGCCGATTTGGTCAAACAAACATAATGCAAAACTGCAGGAAGCCCCACAGCTGGGAGTGTGTCCTGTGAAACTGAAGTGTGTTAGTGCGTGCGGCACAGGAGGTCAGACGTCTGCCGTATGTCATATGCTGCAGATTTTAACCCACTCCAGATGATCAGAACCTAAATGCATATATACTGTACAAACTATACTAACCTTAACAATTACACTTCCATGACCACGACACACAACCACTCAGTTTTCTTTTGAAAACATACAAATATAGTTGCACCACAACTCAAAGTGTTAGAATTTTTAGCAAGAAAAGCCTGTGCTTCACCTCTTTCTGCCATTGTTTACTCTGCATAGTCTCATGTTTGTCAGGAAATCCATAACTTGTGGCGGCTGTTTACGGAAGTTTATATTATTTATAATATTTACATGTAATGATCTTGCCATTTTTATGCATTATGCATTATGTATTTAGGCATTAAAAGGAGACAGAAGACCGGGAACCATGGATTTAATCACAAGGTGTATTCAAACTGTATTAGCCATATGAGCAATAAAATGAACAAATATAATTCTTAATATATATATATATATATATATATATATATATATATATATACATACTGAACAAAATTATAAACGCAACCCTTTTGTTTTTGCCCCCATTTTTCATGGGCTGAACTCAAAGATCTAAGACTTTTTCTATGTACACAAAAGGCCTATTTCTCTCAAATATTGTTCACAAACCTGTCTAAATCTGTGTTAGTGAGCACTTCTCCTTTGCCGAGATAATCCATCCACCTCACAGGTGTGCCATATCAAGATGCTGATTAGACAGCATGATTATTGCACAGGTGTGCCTTAGGCTGGCCACAATAAAAGGCCACTCTAAAATGTGTCCAAAACCCAGTCAGTATCTGTCGACCACCATTTGCCTCACGCAGTGCAACACATCTCCTTCGCATAGAGTTGATCAGGTTGTTGATTGTGGAGTGTTGGTCCACTCTCTTCAATGGCTGTGCAAAGTTGCTGGATATTGGCAGGACCTGGAACACGCTGTCATGTACACCGATCCAGAGCATCCCAAATATGCTCAATGGGTGACATGTCCAGTGAGTATGCTGGCAAATGGCCATGCAAGAACTGGGATGTTTTCAGCTTCCAGGAATTGTGTACAGATCCTCCAACATGGGGCTGTGGATTATCATGCTGCAACATGAGCTGATGGTCGTGGATGAATGGCACAACAATGGGCCTCAGGATCTCATCACGGTATCTCTGTGCATTCAAAATGCCATCAATAAAATGCACCTGTGTTCGTTTGTCCATAACATACGCCTGCCCATACCATAACCCCACCACCACCATGGGCCACTTGATCCACAACGTTGATATCAGCAAACCGCTCACCCACACGACGCCATACACGCTGTCTGCCATCTGCCCTGTACATTGAAAACTGGGATTCATCCATTAAGAGAACACCTCTTCAAAGTGCCAGACGCCATTGAATGTGAGCATTTGCCCACTCAAGTCGGTAACGACGACGAACTGCAGTCAGGTCGAGACCCCGATGAGGACGAGCATGCAGATGAGCTTCCCTGAGATGGTTTCTGAGATTTTGTGCAGAAATTCTTTGGTTATGCAAACCGATTGTTGCAGCAGCTGTCCGGGTGGCTGGTCTCAGACGATCTTGGAGGTGAAGATGCTGGATGTGGAGGTCCTGGGCTGGTGTTGTTACACGTGGTTACATGTGGTCTGCGGTTGTGAGGCTGGTTGGATGTACTGCCAAATTCTCTGAAACTCCTTTGGAGACGGCTTATGGTAGAGAAATGAACATTCAATTCACGGGCAATAGCTCTGGTGGACATACATGCAGTCAGCATGCCCATTGCATGCTCCCTCAAAACCTGCGACATCTGTGGCATTGTGTTGTGTGATCGCACATTTTTATAATTAATCGTGATTAATCACACATAACAATGACATTTCTATTATGTTTTTATATTTAATAATTTAAATTGTAATAATTTTTAATCCAAGCAAACTTCACAAATAATTACACACACACACACACACACACACACACACACACACACACACACACACACACACACACACACACACACACACATTATAAACAAGTCTTAATATCGTATGCAAAGATTTTCGGTTCCCATTTACTTTCATTGTATGAAAAAAAAATACAATAAAAGTCCATGGGAACCAGAACTTTTTGGTTACCAACATTCTTTAAAATATCTTCTTCTATGTTCCACAGAAGAAAGAAAGTCATAAAGGTTTGAAACGACATTAGGGTGAGTAAATGACATACTTTTTATTTATGGGTGGACTATCCCTTTAATATTATTAATATTAATATAAGTTTGATTTTAGGTACATTTGATGTACACTTTGATTTACTAAACAATTTTGCCACTTGTTTTAACTGGAAAACAAGTAAAAAGTCTAATTAACTTCGTAAGAAGCCATTTTTTGCAGTGTATGGCTTAACGTGTCACAGCATGTATGCTAACGAAAACAGAAGCTTTTGTAGAGAAAACCTGAGCTTCATTTCGTTTCTGCCGCTGTTTAGTCAGTAAATCGTTATGTTTGCCAGGAAATCAATACTGTTAGCGACTGTTTACAGAAGATGTCAATTTTCTAACACTGGTAAGATGTTTCAGGTAACATCTTATTGGCTGAGAATCTTTGTTTATTTTATGTTTGACCTTTTGCCATTTGATTAATATTATAGTAGAGAAAGGATATGAAATGAGAGGGAAAGTGGGAACAAAAGAAACAGGAAACGTCACGACTCTCCTTTATGAATACCATAGCCCATTGTTTCAAAGTGTGTGTGCTATTGCTAATCATAATGTTGAAGTCAAAGGTCTTGAGTCGAATTAAACTCTTTTGGGAAGCAAATTCATACGTCACTCGGCAGAATCAAGTCAAATTGGTCACATAGGTCAACATCGACAGGTTTTATCACATAAAATATTTGAAATAATCCTTGATAATGCTAATGCTAATAAGAATAATGTAAATATTAATAATATTAAAGGGATAGTACACCAAAATAATGCTGTTTCAAACCTGTATGACTTTCTTTCTTCTGTGGATCTAAAAAGAATATATGCTGGTTTCAAAACAGTTTCGGTTCCCATTGACTTCCATTGTATGAACAAAAATACAAGCAAATCAATGGGAACTGAAACTGTCTGGTTACCAACACTCTTCAAAATAGCTAAATTTATGCTCCACAGAAGAAAGAAAAAAACTCATACAGGTTTGGAACGATATAAGGGTTGGCAAATGGTGACAGAACTTTCATTTTTGGGTGAACTATTCCTTTATAATGTCAGTTTGATTTTAAGCAGGCTATACATTTGATTTAGTACAGTAAACAATTCCCACTTGTTGTCAAATCTAAAATCAAAGTATTCAAGTAAAAGGCCAAAGGACTGAACGAAGCAAAGAAAAGCTGTTTCAATCTTTGCTGCTTAGTTTGTAAATCGCTGTATTTCTGAAGAAATTGATAACTGTTGGTGACTAGCCTATCTACATAAGACTGTATGTAGCAGAGGAGAAATGTATTCCAGATTGTCTCATGGTGAGATGCTAATATTCTTCCTCTCTCTTTCTTTTTGAAGCCCTGAGCTGTTTTGAGATGTTTTCATCTGGGTGCGTTGTGAATGTTTTCTACTATGCTGCACCGAAAGCTATTATTACAATCTGTCCCCTGGTGTGGCAGCGGTGACCGCAGGTACTCAAACCAGCCACTGACTCCACAACACAGAATAAAGAAACTCCACATTCGGCCGCTAATGAGCATGACGCATACGTGTTTAATTTAGGAACAATTCCGCTTTGGTTCCATTCCTGCCCAGTAGTTTCGCTCCATATGGTTTGTATTAGTTGTGTTACAGAAAGCATTGCATAACCGAAGAAAGGAAACGTAGAGCACAGGACTGCAAGAGCCAGAGCGGTTAAGACATTGTGTATTAAGATGTAGAGTGAAACGGCTGCGCACAATGAAGTTATTCTGACAGCTGGACTAAAGCCACCACAAGACATTGATTCTGAACTTCAGATTCAATCTGTCCTCCATCTGTGATATCTCTCTCTCTCTCTCTCTCTCTCTCTCTCTCTCTCTCTCTCTCTCTCTCTCTCTCTCTCTCTCTCTCTCTCTCTCTCTCTCTCTCTCTCTCTCTCACTCGCTCTCTTATCTTGTCCTTCTCTCTCTGATCTGAGAGCTATGTTCATTGCAGAAGATCTGTCAATCGAACACCACTCATGTCCTGCTGCGTTTCAATCGCTGAATTCCGTTATTTTCAACTTCAAACCTTCAAAATGTCAACGACGCTGCTGTTTTCAATAACAATAAAAGCATATGTGACTTGCTTTATCATTTTGAGTCGCTTAGTTTTTGACAGAAAAAGTCAAATCGTACATTTATACCCCAAATCACTGTTTAGATTGAATTATTTCAATATTGTCTGTCATAAAACCTTTTTTTATTTTTATAAAGCGGCCTCTAAAAATTCCAGGCAATTTTTTAAAAAAAAGACATAATTAGCATATTTAATCAAACATACATTAAATAATTATCATTAATAATCAGTTAGATATAATACACATTGTGCATATATTTAAAATAAATGCATACATTTAAATTATTTTTCCAGTGTAAATATCTAAATATTCTTAAATCAAGATACATTTAGTTACACAAAATTACTATCAAAAATGTAACAAAATTAGTTGTAAATATATAGAATAGTAAAATCTGCCAATGGGGTTTGAAAAAGGGAAAGGGAAAACCTCATTGGCTCAAATTTGTTCTTCTTATCACTTAATTTTGTACTTTATATCTGATGTCATTTTGGTTTTTAAGTAAATACATCATGATGTAAGAATGTTTAGATATTTTACTGAAAAGCAAGACAAAAATACAGAGTAAGAAAATACTTTTTTGCAGCATACTAGCAGGTTTATCACAGGGTGATTATGACGAATCATTTCAACGAATCCAGCGATGTTCCTGCTATAACCTGTAGTGTAGATGCTAATCTCTCACACACTACATTAAAAATTATTTCAACAATATCCAAATAAATTGGTGTGCCGAATGTGCTTGAAGTTGAAAGTTAATCCAGTAAATTCATCTGTTCAGGGTGAATTGCTTCTGACTTAACCTGATCTCTGTTCTCTCAATGTAGCATGCCTGGCGGCGCAGTGTAAATGCTTTATTTGCGGGATATATGGGCTAGTTTATTCTGGCCGGCGGCAGCAGGGAAGCGCAAGTCAGAGTTTCCATCAAGTTGGAATGGCAGTCAAAAGAGCAATGTCTAACCGCTCTCTCAAACAACAGCACACTCATTCTACCGCCAGTCTTTCCCTGCTCATTCTTTCCACTAGAAGACCTCTCGATATCATAACGCACAGTAGTTTAGGGGGCCCACTGGAAAAAAGGGCTTTGACGAGGCTTAAAAGAGAGCAGGAGAAAAAGAAGTAGTTTCTTTGAGCCTCTAAAACACAGCGAGCATCAGACAAGCGTGATCAAGGTCCGCCACAATAGCTGTTATTCTGTGAACGGCTTGTAATTAAGATGCAGAATTGCTATTTTACGCATGACTGTTCCTCAACGATATGGCAAAATGCTACACAGGGATCCTGGTAGTCTCCGAGAAACCGTTACACAAGGCTGCTCGCCCTTTTAATTAAAGCCAATGACAGCTCCTCTGGTTCCAGTGCTGCTCTTTTATCGTGAGAAGAATTAACTCTCATTGCAGGCACAAAGTCCAAACAAACAAAACAAATAAGCCTGTAATTATAGCATCATTAGTTGTTCCCACTGTTTCCTCTACAAACAAGAAGAGGTGAAAATTCTGTCATCATCTGCTCTCCCTCATGTCGTGACTTTCATTCTCCAGTGAAACTCACAGCCATTTCCAAGCTGCTCGATCAAACCATGAAAACATATTGTGACCAGGGGCTTTCAAGGTCCACAGAAGCTCCATAAAAGGGGTCTTTACAACTCTCACACATCATTTCAAGTCTTCTGAAGTCACACGATATAGCTTTATGTGAGGAAATTTCAGTAATTTATTGATGCTCTCCACTGCAGATATTATGCGCATTTTCTGTCTTGTCGCATCAGTATAGTCGAATATAGTATTATGAGTCCTGTGGTTTGCTGTTATGGAGATTTTATGTCCTTTTTGGAAATTCAGATGGCCTGGTCACAATATGCTTTCATTGTATGGTAAAAAGCAGCATAAACATTATGCAAAACATCTCATTTTGTGTGCCATGGAAGAAAGAAAGTTAGAATGGGTAAATTATGACTGAATTTTTTTAGTTTGTGTCTGTGTTGAAGTACTAAAACGACTAAAACTGAAATAAAAACAAATTAAAGCTATATAGCAGGGCTTTTTAAACTGGGGCCACAAAGGAGTGTTAGGGGGTCCGGGGAAAAGTTTAGGGAAAAGCAGTGTAAAAAATATAAAAAATGTATAGGCCTATATATAAATAAAATTAATTTAAATAAACAAATAAATAAAGTTTTACGATAAAAATTTAAATAAACAAATAAATAAAATTTATAAAAATAAATTGATATATTAGATTAAAATAAACTGATTAAATAAAAAAAACATCTGATTAAAATAAATAATTTATACACAATTTGATTTAAACAAAAAATAAATAAACAAATAAATAAAAAAATTGATTAAAATAAATAAATAAATGATTAAAATAAATAAAACTTCATTTAAATAAATACAAATAAGAAAAGCAGCGCAAAAATGTAAAAACAATAATTAAAAAGATTAAACTTAGTAAATAAATAAATTGATTTAAATACAAATTCATTAAAATAAATGCAATTTGGTTTAAATAAATAATAAATGAATACATTTGATTCAAATGTATTATTTATAAGAATAAATGAATGAATAAAATACATCTAACTTACATCTAACAGTATAGTACTACAGTTAATAAAAAAATGCAATGACATAATGTAGCCTAATAAAAAAAAAAAGAATTTTATACATGAAAATATATAGCTGCCTTGTGTCTTTAATATGTTAGGATAGGGGTCCCTCGCACGCGAATGATCATAAAAGTCCTGCTATATAGAAATATAATGAAATATTAATAAATACTATAATTCTATATAAATAACATGTATGTGTTGGCACTCACGTCCTCCCAGGTGAAGGTGTCAAGTCCGTCTTCTTCATCCAGATACTTGATATCTCCATGCTGAGGTGCTTCCTCCATAGAAAACTCGATGTTAATGGACCTGTAGAAGGGGTGTGTGATATTCAGAATGTCTTGGGTCAGCGCCACAGATCCACCCTCCCTCACGGTGAGGTTGACCACCTGGACGGGTATGATACGTGGAACAATGTCCACCTGCACCTCTAGATCTTCTATGGTGGTGAAGCCATTACTGACGTCGACTGTGAAGTGGTCCCGGCCCTGCAGGGAGGCGGAGACGTAAAGGATTCTGTCCAGGTTTATGTCCTCCTGCGTGAAGGACTGAATATAGTCAAGCACGGGTGATGCCGTGCTGTCCGAGTCATTGTTGAATTTGACCACATGACCCAGCCGTGGAAAGTCTTTGATGGAGTACACCATCTCTTTGGGCAGGATATCTGTTTGATCCACCTGAGAAGATAAAAAGAAGACCTTCAAACAAGTACAGAACTGCTTTTAAATGTTGCATATCCCTACAGACAGTCAGGTATCTTTTAATAATAATGATCAGGACATGCATAATATTTCATTCACAACATATTGTAAAATTCTTCACTAATAAGAAGAGTTCACCTGAAAATGAAAAGCCTCATTTACTCATCGTCATGTCATTCAAAATCCAAACTGTAGAAGAATTTATATTTGCATACATTTCAAATATGGTACATCAAGATTCATGACACCAGGTTTGATTTCAATAATGTTAGGTCATGAAACAAATGACATCTTATGTCACTGATGTCAACTGCGACTTAACTTGATGTCCCATGTTTTAACATATGGAAACTATGTTGAACAAGAAAGTTAAATGGAAACAACATGAGGATGATTTTACATTTTTGGCTGAGCTATCCCTTTAAGGTCAGCTTAAATCTTAGGGCAATATTAACACTAAAAAAATGTAAAAATACATAAATTGTTTTGATATATTAAATGGCTCTGAATGGTACATTGGAGAAACCTTGAGCTGATATCATAAATGAGATCTATGCCAAACCCACTATTTAAGTGATTAAATGATATTTATGTGATAAATCCCAGAAATACTTATAGAAAGAGTAGCAAAGATATAAATCAATGTCAGGCACTCGCAAATGTCCTAATGAAACTGAGTGGAGATTGTTTCCTCTATGGCAACACTTGGGTAATTACTGAAAGTACACTCAGTGGAGCCTCAACAATATAGTATATCTACTGCAGAGACTCAACAACCTCCCCCCCCCCTCCCCCCCTGTTTCTAAAACACAAATTTTGCAAATAAATGCAAAGTAGCTCCTGGATAGATTTATGAGCCTAGCATTCAGGGATTTTGGGAGAAGTGCTCTTCTGGGATTTTGGGAGAAGGTTCTTCTGGAACCTTCCACAACTGTAATACAACAGCTGTTGAACACAAATTATCATTAAGCACTGTTCGAAGTCATTGTAAACTGATCTTAATATTTATTAAATATGCGAGGTGTTTGTCATGTATTTTACAAGTGAAATTAATATGTTTCTCTTCTAATGTATTAATGTAAAAGACATACAGTACTTTGCTCTTTAAAATTGGCCAAACATTGAAAGCTCAGGCTTTTTTCCTTTGGATAACAACTTGAATGGACAAGAAATAAGACTTTCATGTTCTCTTTCCTGAAACACAAGTTAAAACTTTCGTGAAACCATTTTTTGTTTAAACTGTTTAGTTGAATTTGGTGATAGTGTACTTTTTTTGCAGTAGCCAAGAATTTAGGAAAATTTGAGTAAAGTAGCAAGCCTACAATAATGATTTAGACATTGAGCAGAAACTAGCAATTTATGTTTCAACCACAGATGGCAATAGAGAGGTCAAAGTATAAGAACAGTTTTACTAACAGTTTACAAAGGCTTAAACTTAAACCTCTTTTTGAAAAAAATCTTGTCAATAAAAATTGCCAACAGGGTAAGAAAATGTATCAATAATTTTCTTAAATACATTTAAGAAAGGGAGCCTTACCTTCAGATGAGTTTGGTCAATAACAGAATGTTCCCTTTCATACGCAATGATCACATTGTTCGACACAACCAGTGGCTCTGATAGGTAACCTTTCTTGAATATCTTAATCCTGAAAGTGCCCTCTGTGGACCAACCCTTGGCTTGCACAGAGAAGGCAAAGGAATCTTTCGAGCTAAGGCTCCTGTCGTTGTGTTCGTAGGAAACCACACCCTTAGTCAGGTCCTCTTGTGTAAATGTGGAAGATTCAATTCCACTGACTATAATCCTACCATCACTGGGGGCAGAAGTCACTTCATAAATGATCTCAGCTGCACTTCTGATGTCCATGTTGGTCTCTGCACTTAACAGACTGGTGTTTAGCGTCTTTGTGCTACCATGGTCCATGACCACCATGGTATTGTTGGCTAGATGTAAATAAGGGACACCTGCTTGCACCTGAAGTACAGCTGTGGTCTTGTGCAAACCATCAGATACTTGAAGTTGGAATCGCTCACGATCTGCCCCATGGTGGACAAACAAAACCTTCCTGTCCCTCAGGTCAGCCTGGGTAAAGCGGTAGAGAGGTTGTGTTACATCTACTGAGGAGACTATGTTTCCTGAAAGAATTCCCTCTCTTGCATAAACTAGTTGGGTGTCATTAAAGTCAGAGTCATCGTCTTTGTACAGAATGTCATCAGTGGTTAATAAACGCTGGCCATTTCTGACAACATTGAAAGGTTTGTGGATTATCCTTTGAGGTACATAGTCATTCCTGGACTGTATTGCAATGTTAAAAACTCCCCTCAGAACCTCACGACCCTCATCTTGCCCACTATTACCACCTCTTGAATCAAAAACCAGAAAGTTAAACTGGTCATGGCTCGTTTCTGTTCCATCATGTTTGTAAATTAGCCTGTTCAAAGAAAGATCCTCATTGCTAAAGACCCGAATTGCACCCTCAAATCTTTGCTGACCCGGTGGAGAGTCTCTGATAAGACGACCATGTTTGGGATCTTTTGTTATTCTGAAAACAAAGTCTGTTGAAGTGGAAGTTCGAACCCAGAGATATTCTTTACTTATGATGTTTTCATTTCCTTCCAGCACAACAAGTATCTCGTTGGTTAGGACAGGAGCATTAGAATCAGCCTTGATTTTGATGGGAAAGGTGTATTCGCTGGAGTACTGATCCTTTGCAATTAATTTGAACTGGAACTGATCCTCAAAGTCAGCATCTCTGCTGACACGAGGGCTGTAACTGATGAAACCATCTAAAATGTCTTGTTGGGTAAAGGTATTGCCCTCAGACAACTCTTTATCAAGCATCATCAAGACTCCCTGGGCTGGGCATTTCAGAATCATGTACTGGACTGTTCTTGAATTAGTTTGGCCCATCCTCACAAAAGCTTGTAATTGCTCAGGCTTAAGGACCTTTTGCTGCCCATTTTCAACTTCCAAAGGAACCATTTTAGCTAGTCCTACAACGGCAGGCATGATCTTGATGATAAATGTGTTGTCTGGGAGGATGACCTTTCCGAGCTGTGCATTGAAGTGAATAAACTCTGTCTCTATGCTGTTGTGATCGGCTGTTAGGTTGGGAATGTATTTCAGTCGGTTCTGCTCCAGATCAGACTGATGAAATAGTGTGACTGTTTTTGGTTGCCCATTGTCTGAGATCAGCTGCAGTTCTCCAAATTCAAGTGCCTGAGTGATATTATAAACAACATCTCCAGTTTTTGGAGTTGCAGAAATGGCCAGATTTTGTATTCCAATAGGGGCACTGCTATCCGGATTGATCACAAGGCCAGTATTTGTGACCAGAGTAATCTGTGGCTGGGTGATGAGCAACTTAAATGTGCTTGACTGGCTAACCAAATCTCCATCCGAAACTTGCAGGGTAACTCCAGTCACTTCTCCTCCCCTGTGAACGTAGTAGATATTTCCTTCTTTCAGTTGTCTACAGGTGAACTCTCTTAGACCAAACCCTGGCTGTTGAGCATTCTCCAGATATCCAGCAGAAGTAGAGTCCGAAGTGACTGTGATCTTGAGTTCATCACAACGATTGTCTGAGTCTGAGATTTTGACGAGGTTTGGGCTTAAACGCGTGCGCCCGTTAGCTGTGATTGAGATGTCACCTGCACTGAGCTGAGGGACATCATTGACGGGCAGGATCTCTACCGGTAGCACATATTGGTGTGCAACACTCAAGCACTCAGGAAGATTTGTTCCATGTGCAATGACCTCCAGCTGGATTTGATCTCCATACTTTTCATTGCCATTGTGGAGATACTTGATTTTCTTGTTAACAACATCCAGAAGGGTAAACTTCTTTGAGTTTCTTGAGTTCATATCAATCTGTCCATACCAAGGATTTTGTAGCAGAGTAAAGATGATCTGAGATTGGCGAACACCTGCAGCGTTTAGGTTAAATGTTGGGTTTAGGTTTACAATGTCGACAAAGGCCTCTCCTCCCTCAGGAACTAGCAGAGGAGTGATGTCCAGGAGCTTGGAAATATTGTGGAACATATCTGGTAAGTCCACAGTAGGGAAACAATGTCTTACATCAGTATTGGCATTAATGTATGTTACTCTTACTGGAGGTGAAGTTGTTGACTCCAATTCCTCACCATAAGTGGAGTAATCATATTCCCCTTCACATTTCACATGAATGTCTTTAGTTATCAGAGCATCCTGCAAGCTTCTGCCTTTCTGATTCACCTTGATTTCTCCTAAACATCCAATAAAGGACTCAGTTGTGAACTCCTCCTCCACACGAGTCAAATAGTCATCTTGAAACACATCCTTCATCTTCCCTTGAATGCCTCCCAGGTACAGGTTTCCTACTAGATCCAGCTTTTCCGACTCATTAAGAGGCAGTGAAACCAGTTCACTGTCCACATTTATCTGAAACACACTGGGGTTAATCTGAACTGTTACTCTGTGCCACTGATCGTCATCTACCTTCACTTCCCCATTTGACAGCACATACATCTCACTTCCCAGGTTGATTACACCTTTCAAGTACCCTTCTGTCATTCCAATTGCAATGAAGTCTGCCTGGTGTCCTGGGTGGAAGAGCAACAGAGCATCTTCAATGGTCGTCTTCATAAGCATCTCCAGGCTACGGGAGCCTGAGCTAGGTCTGGTCCAAGTAGGGAAAGAGATGAATGAGTCCGGGCTGATAAAGCTGGTGGTTTCTCCGTCCCCTGCCTCAAATTCGCTGCTGCAGGTCTCCTTGGTATCATAGCATACTGGATTCACTGAAGCCAGAATGTCAAAGTCATGAGATTCAAACATAACACTGCTCATGCAGCCACGCAGGAAGGGCATAGCTGTGCTCAGGTACTCCACTTCCAGGTCTCTCACACCTCCAAGGAACACACCTTGGTCGATGTTCAGGTCCTCATCTGCATCCTCAACCGGGATGAAGGTTGTGTACAGGTTGTCCACAGCCATAGTGAGTTTTGAGTCTTTCAGAATGAGAGACACATGATGGTCCAGAAGGTTACTGAGCTGGAGACCCATAGAGGAGGCCAAAACCTTTTCTCCAGATCCCATGTCAATCCTAGCCTGTAAAGAGACACACAGAAACAAATTATTAGAAGGCAAAAGTGGCCGTTGAAAATAAGAATTAAACGTCTTTTTCACAGGCACATGGTGCTTGCCTGTGAAAAAGTTGCTGCCATGATGTTAGAGTATTATGCGTGTTTAGTACTGCATTGTTGTGCAGTTTCTAAGCTGTTCATAGTGTTTTGTAGTGCATTGCAATGCAATTGTAAGATGTTCTGGTTTGTTTATAGGGGTATCATTTAAAGTAACATTCATGTCTGTATCAAATATGTGCCAGAGGAATTGCACGCTTCAAAGGTTAATACTTGGACTTGTTAGGAATAGGGTTCGTTCAACGGTTTGAGGTTTCTTTGCACCGCCAATAAATCTTGTCTTAATATCTTATGCAATTTTTTTTCGGATGTACATTTATCTTGTTTATACATTTTTACTACAAAACAAGACAAAGGTACTGACTAAGAATATGATTTTTCACAGTGCATTATACATGCATCCAATTGTGAAATCTGATACAGACTTCGCTGGATGAGTCCACTATTTCAAACACTGTGAAGCTACTTAAACGGAAAATATCACAGATCTCATTTCAGATCTGCAGCCTCCAAAGATGAAAAAAGTAAATCTGAATGAATTGAATATGTCAGTAGAAATGCGTTTTTAATGACAAATCCTGCCACCGAGGAAATAGTCTTGGTACCGTTTCATATTGCAGCATAATGCAGGCAGTTTGAGCGTCTGTGTTTATCTGTGCGGAGCGGGAACCATTTTCTAGGGAGGCGACAGATGAAGAATAAATATCTCAGAGCAAACCAGTAACTCATTCTAGCTGTGGAAGCTTTTTCCATGTTGAGCTGAAAAACTGTGACGATCCTGTCACAACGGAGCTGGAAGCGAATGTGAGTCATACCTCTTCACCACAAACCAAATGGCTGCTTCTCAAAAACTCACAAGAGATTTTCTCAGTGTGTGGCTCATTCAGGGGGCCTGAAGTCTTGAAGGGCCATGAGAAAATATTGGAGTTTGTATTTATTTGTGTAGTCAGTCTGGGTTATAATCTGCAGTTTGAAGAACTGCACCCAGTGCTTTTTGATTTCGCCAAATCCAATCTCTCTCTTTAGTGCATAAGTAGAAAGTTTACAAGGCACTTTTATCCAAAGCAATTTAACACATAAAGAGCATTCAGACCGACAGTGAATTACAGCAAGAAAGCTAGAAGTCATCTTAATGAGGTTATTTGAGGTGACATGAGCAGCTGTTGTTGTTCGAAACATTTTTAAATCAACCCTTCAAGGATTTGAACCCAAAATGTTATCACCTGTAATCTTCCATTGTAGAGCTCCAAAAAGAGGTAATCTTGGTGTCCCGCCGCCAGTAGGAGCAGGCCGCTACGTCTGCCTGTTTTAAATTGGAGCGACACTTGAAAACTTGACAGGTCTTGAATGGCATCTATTCGACAGTAGCTGTCGCCAAAATAGGAAGCTGCAAACACAGGAGGAGAAAGTGTTTTAAAAAAAAAATATTTTAATGATGACGTGCACCATTAATGTGTGAATGTGAAAGTGAGAAGACACACAGCAGATGGAAGTTTGAATTGAAAACTTTTCCAGCAGTCTTGTCAGCTGTTGTGTAGAAAATACACTGTTCTGAAGATTTCCAGCTTTGGCCCCATGAGAATGTTTATATAACTGCTTTACTGCAGGATTCCCAGAGCTTAGTGTGGCAATGTTCAGCTGTATGCTAATGTAGCCACCTGCCTTGGACTGCAAATTAGATTTTTTTCTCTATTGCTTTCACTCCTTTATTAAATCATACATGCATCACTCCTGGGCCGTATGTCAAGGAGTTCCCTGGTTCTTCTGAAGAGGTTTTCAGGGGCCAAATCAACAGAGTCCACGCAACTGTTACATTATATGACCAGACTCATTGGAAAACCCCTCCATGGAATTTTGGGAAGGATCCAGAAATGGAACATTCTCACAGGAACTATGGTCAAACGTCTTGGTAGAGGGTCGGGAGAATTTATGACTCATTTAATTCCCTTATCCCAGATAATTTACAAGTTTTTTTCCTCTCCTTGATAAAAATGTACCATGATAATATTAGTGTCCACCAAAATACTATTGTTACAACAAAAACATCACATATAAACTTATTAATGTTTTAAAGGGAGAATTATCCCCAAAATGAAAATACTGTCATCATGTACTCACCCTCAAGTTGTTCCAAACCTTTATAAATTCCTTTCTTCTGCTGAACACAAAAGAAGATATTTGAAAGAATTTCAGTACAAAACAGTTGATAAGCCCCATTGACTTCTATAGTATTTTTTTGGGCCCATCAACTGTTTGGTTACCCATATTCTTCAAAATATCTTCTTTTGTGTTCAGCATAAGAAAGAAATTCATACGGGGTTGGAATAACATCAAGGTGAGTAAATGATGACAGAATTTTCCTTTTTGGGTGAATTATCCCTTTAAAGAAAGTAGTAGCAAGTACTGACCAAATTCACAATGTTAAAATTAAGGTAAAAAATACTTCAGAAACATCATAATGATACTTTAATTTGTATTAAAGGAATAGTTCACCCAAAAATAAAAACAATCTGTCAACATTTACTCACACTTTTTGAATGAATCATTTGATCAGGTTCACAAACCAGTCTGAACGATTCAGTCAGGTATCTGAATCTTGAGTTAACTCACTCTTTTACTTGAACTCTATAAATTTATTCAAACATAGCAAATAACAGCTCTCTGGAAAGAAAGATCAGTAAATTAGTGACTTAAATGTCAGTTTGTTCCTCAAACAAAGCTATTGACTTCAGAATACTTGGAATACAATCATCTGGACTATGGTCATGGTTCTTTTCAATCCTGTTGGAGTTGGAGTACCCATTAATTGTAATTGCATGGAATATCAGTACATCCTTCCAAAAATGTTGTTCCACATAAGAAAGAAAGTCTGGGTTTTGGAATGACATGGGGGCGAGTAAATAATGACAATTTTTCTAAAAAGTAAATTTTTCCTTAACAGAGAAGGCAGCATCTGAAATCATTCAGCAAAAATTAGTATCGTTAGCTAATGGCTAAGCGCTAACTCCTAAGTCATGGCCACCAGCCCAGTTTTGTTTCTATTTGTTCCTCTGTGTTCATGAACAAAGGAAAAATTATTTATTTGAGAGAACAGCACTTAATACTCAGCATACATAATCTTACAGTGAACTGAATGTGCATTTGGGAGAAAACCATTTTAATGTGCATGCCACACGTCTAGAAGACCCTTTTTAGAGTAATCGAAACACTGATTTGCACTCATTTGAGTGAGTGATGCATCAAAAGCGTCAGAGATCTTCAAAGTTCAGCAAAGATAAGCCCAATATACATTCAGTCAATGCACTCCAAAAAACAAACACATAAATCTCTCCGAAAGAGCCAAACACAACAGGAGGCAGAGCAAAACACTGAGGCTTATATGATCTCTCATACAATAATCTATAATGCTGAAAAGGTTGTAACATTTAGATCCAAGCAAACATAAGACTGTCCACACAGATCTGAGACCCTCGGATAGCATATAAAGCAGAGGAACCCAAAGAAGCGAGATGAATTTGAACGAAGCTCCATTTATCTGAAGCCATTTAGTCTGCTTTAGTTTATATCAGTGCTCAACGACCTTTGAAACACACAGGACATATGCACGGGCCAGAGAGAGAATACATGGAATTAGCTGGGAATATTTCCCTCAGCTTTACGATCATCAGATCTGTTTTTGTTGGAATATTCACGGCGCACACGGGACAGAGAATGGGCAACTGGAGCCCAAGGACCCTGAGGTTCAATCTGCCGCCAGTGCACACTGAGCATGCTCAGACCAGAAGAGACACAAGGGCCACAGCCAGGACGTATGAATCTGGAACTCATTATAGCTCTTTGAGGGGATTCTTAATGGGACACATGTGTTGAAGACCCCCAACTATTTCAGGATTCAACGTGCACCATACATTTAACCAACACTCAGCTCAGCTCTCGTCTTTATAGGCCAGTCACGTCTCATTGCGTGCTAAAAAAAGCTTTTGTTTGTGAATGAGCATCATTATTCTGTTGGTTAGTTGATTATGAAACTCCATCAGTTGAATGCAAACGGCACATCTGTTTTTTACACACCAGTTATTTTAAAGAGGGGAACACTGTTTCAAAAGAAAACCCAGAACGGAAAAATCGAGAGTGATGGAGGCAGATTCGGACAGAAACATGGAATCTATGTGTGCCAAACTGGAATTACTAAATCTAATTGGCATTGGTGGAAAAATAAATCCACTTAGAAAACCAATATGAAATCAGAATTGATCCTTTTAACTTTATTAAGACTTTTGTCTTTGTATATCATAGCAATCACTTGTTTCACTTTTTCACCTCCATTCTACGTAATGCCCACTTTGATTGTCCAATTCTAGCAATATTTCAGATTACCAATAAGATGTGTTCATGCACATGTCCTATGTGGGCTACATTTATGTTTCAACTATGACATTAAAATACATACTTCATCGATGATGGTAAAGTACATACTTCTGTGTATGTGGTAAGTCCGAATGCTAGTATTGGACATACTTGAAGTTACAAGCAAATCATGAATCAAACTTACAATATTTGAATGCATATATTGCTATAAACCTAAAATATATTGTTTCTCTATATTGTAAATGAATAATATTATATTTGGGGTGGTGATGGCGCAATGGATAAGACACATGCCTTTGGTGTGAGAGACCCGGGTTCGAATCCACTGTGAGACACCATTGTGTCCCTGAGCAAGACACTTAACCCATAGTTGCTCCAGAGGCGTGCGACCTCTGACATAGCAATTGTAAGTCGCTTTGGATAAAAGCGTCAGCTAAATGATTAAATGTGAAATGTGAATTTCTTATTTTATTTTACTTCAATAATGTCAATCGCAGTTCTTTATGGGATTGTAGTGCTTTCCCACATTAAAGGGGTTGTTAACCCAAAAATGAAAATGTTGTCATCACTTCTCAAGTTGTTCCAAACCTGTATGAGTTTCTTTCTTCTGTTGAACACAAAAGAAGATATTTTAAAGAATGTTGATAATCAAACGGTTGACGGTAGCCATTGACTTCCATAGTGGGAATAAAATACTGGAAGTCAATATCTAACTTCAACTTTCTGGTTACCAGCATTCTTTAAAATCTCTTCTTTTGTGTTCAACAGAAGAAAGAAACTCTGTTCCAAGGTTTGGAACAACATGAGGGCGAGTAAACGATAACAGAACTTTCTGTCATATAAGGCTGTTAAGTACTTAGACTAATACCTTTGTCTTTTGTCATGTTTTCTAATAATTTTTTGCTTCAAATCAAAAGTGTGTAATGTTGTGATCCATATCATAGCTGTTTGATAACTTGAAAACAAAGACTTTTTTATAGATCCGTATGATATGGGAAAAATTAAATGCGAGCCAAGGCCACTGAAAAAGCATGCATGATGGATGCACACAAAAATGCCCTGGAAATAATACTAACACTACGATTTGGGATGCATTCAACCTAACCTTGCATATAGTGTAGCACAGAAAGTAAATGAACTGGCTTGCAGTCCAGCTCTTTGATGTGACTTTCTAAGTCACACTAGCTTAATCATATGATGTTGCTATTGCTCTTGCATCCTTCGCCCTGGGAAACTGTGTGTTTGTGTGTGTGTGTGTATGCCCCTGGACGTCTGCCAGGGCAGATGGCGCTGTTGCGAGGGCCGCTGCAGTCTGTATTTTTAGTGCTCAAAGGGAACTGAGTGGGTCTCTGTCTCCCCATCCTGTGAATGAATCAGACGCACCCTAGTTCCTCAAAACCCTGTCAGATGTCTGGAACATTCTCACGGAAGCAGAAACAACTGAAACCAGCGGAAGCAACCTATCGGCCAAACAAGAGATGTGCAGATCACAGGCAGAGGAACCAGACTAAAATAATCCATAATGAAGCATGTTTTTTATATTCTGTCCAGAGACTAAACCTCTCTGAAGGTGACCTTAAACTCGCTCGCTCATTTGCCTCGCGAATGATTTGTTGTCCAGGGCTGCAGTCATGGGGAATAAACAGATCTCTCCGCAGATGAGCTCTGGGCCAGTAAATCGGGCCCTGGACTCGATCCATACACCTGCTATTATAATATAACTGTCTGAACTTTCACCTGAGCTTTCATCCACAAATTACATTTACACAACTACAAAAAAGAAGAAGAGTACAGGTCACTTTTGAAGAAAATAAGTCACTGAGTTGAGTTCTGTTTGCATTACTACTCTAATAAACACACATAATTAATCTAAAATATAATTTTTTAAGAGCACATCTGAAAACACGGCAAACGTCTTTTCACGAGTTGTCTCTATGGTAACACCGAGTGACCATTGTATTTCCTAAAACAAACCGCCGAGCTGCCGGTAAGATTAAACAGTACATAAATAGCGGTTTTGCTGATGAGTTGTTCCACTGGTTGTGTAGTAGCTGTGTGTGTGTCTGTGTGTGTGTGTGTGTGTGTGTGTGTGTGTGTGTGTGTGTGTGTGTGTGTGTGTGTGTGTGTGTGTGTGTGTGTGTGTGTGTGTGTGTGAGAGAAAGATGGTTGTAATTACATCAATCTTAAAGCTGTGTTTTACTGGAGTCTCTCTATATAGACTGAGCTTTTTGTGGGAATCACTGTTGCTATGGCAGATCAAAAACAGCCTCTGGGTTGATCAAAGTCTGGCAAGATATTCTGAGAGGATATTATTTTACAAGAAAATGAGGATGATGATACATAAGTAAACATGCAGGCCTATGATTTGACCCCCCCCCCCCTCCTCCTCAAAAAGCTATATACATTATAAAAATAGCAATGCTTCATAACTTATTCTGAGCAACACATCCTTCAAAAGATAGAAAAAGCATGTAATACAGTATTATTACTTCATCCTTCCATTTCCTCCGCATGTTTTCATTTGAGCTAATAACCTAATAAGTACATCAAGACGCATCACGCATGCCATATTTGAATATACATGAACATGTGCTATATTGCTGAAGAGAAGGTTTTCAGCAAATAAAAACTTAAAATTCGTTTTTTATTTAGGAAGTGTCCTATCTTCTGAAATAGGATGTTTCTGTAACACAGACCCAGTTAAATAAACAAGAGTTTATTTAAGACAGTTAATTGTTTTATTACTGAATGAATCAGCGTTTGAACAAATCGGTTGAGTGAATGTTTCAATAACTTGCATACAACAGACTTAACAATATATAACTTACAACTTACAACAGACTGTGTCTGAAATCACTCCCTATACCCTCATTCACTATTCCCTACGTTACTGCATTTGAATGAGTGAATGAAAAAGAAAGAGCAAATTCAGACACTGAATGCGTCGGAAGGGCTACCACTTTTGCATAGTTTGTGTTTGCTGTTTAAAAAACTTCAGCTCCAGAAATAATGAATAGTACGAATAGTCAGATCCAATAGTACGATGAAAAGCTTTATCTTGAACTCAATAAACCTTAATTAAACAATTTATTAATCATTTAAAATAGGAATTTATACCTTTATGATATTATGCTGCAGCTGTATGGATGATTCAACTGCAGGCGCCATCTTCTGGCGAGACGCGGGAATTAATTCGGCGCGACCCTCACTGTGCATTATGGGTATTTGCTAGCCGTTGCGATGCATTGTGGGATTGAATGAGTGCACTCGATAACATCCACTGTGGTTTCAGACACCACTACAAATGGCTTTCCCCTCAAATAGTGACCTTTTTAAGGGTAAAGTGGCGATTTCGGAAAAAGCCATACAGCCAAGAGTTTTGTTCTTGAATGAATCAGTGTTTTGAACGAATGATTGAGTAAATGTCTCATACATAAAGAGTCACTTGTCACCACCTATTGGCTTAATGATGTAACCAGCAGAAAATACCCTAATTAATATCCACTAATAATGTAAGAGCATATATTAGAACATAAGAGCGTATATGTCTATGGTATATACTACATCCTTTTTTTAAATCTATTTTTTAATGATTTGGCCCCATTAAACTTGGCATTCTGGGAGTAGTTTTCCTTACAGAGGACTTGAAGGTATAAAAGTGCTGTTTGGACGACATCAGAGATTATTCCATGAGCTGAACTGAAGAGTTTCAGACTAACCCTCTTCTCAAACACATGCTCAGAGGGAATTACAGCACAGTTTACACAGCACGCTGCTGACACTGATATTAATTAAACCATCTCAACCTTTAAATACAAACAGCGTGCTCACATTCTCACACACACGCGAGCCAGAACTGCCTGAGAAATCACCACTCTGTGCTTGAACAAGAAGCGTAATTGCAGATGTGCCTAAAATACACTCAACACAAACAGAAAGACAAAAGTGATTATAGGAGGCTGAGAAGAGTCTTTTCTTCTGTCTGAGTTTCTTGTGAGAAGTAAAACACTGAAAGGTGTTTATACTGTAAAAGAACAAATACTTAAAGGAGTCATTTCATGCTAAATAAGAATTAACTTGTTCTTCATTACAAAATGAAGATTGTGAGGAAATACTCTAACGTTCACGTGGTCTGTATAAGTTACTTAAAACATATGATCCTATTGATAGTATTTAACAACTTGGTGGTGGTCACATGTGAAATGTTCATAACAGAGGTCATTTACATATATATTATTTACATATTTTAAAGGTACAGTAACAAAAAAACTCTGTTTAATTCATTCTAACAGTAGTGAGAGTGAGAAAAGTGGTCATGAAAACTAAATTACAGGCATTTTTGGTGCAAGAATGCTAATAAGTGGACTCAAGTGGCCATGATGAAGTAAAAGAAAAGTCATTTTAAAAGCAGGGAAAGTTATTATATCTTGATGAAAGTTTACAAAGACATATTTTTCTAAATACATGCACTGATGAATCTTGCATAATAAGACCATCTTAAACCAGAAATGCACTTTTGTGCCAAAACCATGTGTGTGATCTTAAAGGTCAGAGGTCTGGATTCTGCCGCTGAACAGGAAGTGGGGGAAGGTAAAAGGTGAGGGAAAAACTCCTCACAATTCTATTACAATCTTTTTCTTCTCTCTCTCCACTCAGTGAATAAAATGCCCCAGAAAATGTGTCTTAATGTGCAGACGTCATAAACGACTGTTATTGCGCTCCACAGGAGCTGAGGCCCATGTTTGGTTTGCAGAAGCTCATGTCCAGAGAACGAGGGAACATGCTGAATTATTTTCCCTAGCGTACACATAGCACTTTCAGTTGCTCCCCGCAGAATTTTTAGAAGCTGACGTTAGATTCACCGCAGCAGTGCGAGAAACTGCCCCGTCGGCATGATGTCACTCACCAGCCTGCAAAAGGGAGACATTGGCTGCGTCCCAAATCGCATACTCTCTTGACTAGGTACTTATTTTGAATAAGTAATTACTAAAAAATGTCATTCTAGTATGAATGTGTGCATTTTGAAAGTAATTCAGATATACTACATTCACAATGTTGTCACTGTCATGTGACCTACCAGCGTCAGTTGTGTCACTTCCATTCACAAATCCTCTCCCGCGGCCTCATGGGATAATAAAGTGTCCATCAAATGCACACTTCAGAATCTCGCAGTAGTAGTAGTAGATCATCTGGGTACTTTTTGCCTGCTCTTTTATGAGTACTGTCAATTCAGACATACTTCTTTTGTCACATTTTGTTTTTCTCATACTATATAATATGGAAGTATGTGAATTGGGATGCAGCACTGTGAGGAGTAAAAAAGGGACAGAACCCGGAATTAAGATGCTAAGCCTTACGAACACCCAGATGTGGATCTCATTTTAAGCTCATTTGAGCTCACTGAGATCTCACAGTCTGTGAACTGAGTTCTTGAACTCCTTTTGCCTGGATGCTTCTTTGTGACCTTGAAACATGACTCGTGACCTGTCGCTGCATCGAAACACCGTCCCATGGGAGCAAACCTCACACACTTCCTTTAACTCTGCAGTTTTCAGACGGAGCAAAAGTTGAGTGACAATATATTTTCCTCGCAAAAGACAACATTTATAATGCATTTAACATCCATTTTGTCCAAAAATAATCATTAAGATTTGAAAACTATGATATGATAATATTAATGGTATTTGCTAAAGAAACCTAAAGCAATTACTATATACTTAAGTATATGCACTCCCCTAATCCTAAGTATTAAAATTAGGGCACATTACACATCCCGTTGTGCTGCAGACATGCATAAAGTCCAGCCATCTTTATTTATATAGCACTGTGTACAATACAAATTGTTTCAAAGCAGCTTTAAAGGGACACTATGCAGTTTTTTTTAGCTTAACTGAACAGGTTTGGAGTTATTGGAATGTTTATATGACTTTTTTCGAGTTAAATGGTGGCTGTCTCTTTTTCACACTATCGTCATGGCTAAGCCGGCATATAAGAAGCAGAAAGCTTGGAAAGCATTGTCGGAGGAACAGAGAAAGAGGAAACGGCAGACTGACCGAGCGAGGAGTCAGACACGAGTAAACATCGGACCCGCGTTTTCAGAATGGCGAAAAAAACGAAGAAAGCGCGGTCGGAAGAGTCTAGAAAAAGGAAACGAGAATCTGACAGCGCGAGGAACCAGACAAGAGTCCCACTCGCTCAGACTTTCACTGTTAAAGTTGATTCCTGCGATTATCATGAGAACAGTTGTCAATATCTCACATAATTATCAGGACATAAATAAGCCTACACGTTGTAAATAGTGTAAATGATGCAATATGCAAACTATTGCATAAATTGCAATAATCATGTCGATGATTATAATCTAACGACATCATAACGGACATTGTTATGAAATAATGCGACGTACATGTAACTGTATTGATGTCATCTGGCATTTTGTAATGTTTACATTACACTCAAAAAACACAAATGAAATTATACAATAGGCCTTGGCTATTGGCTATTTACTTAATTTAGCTGCAATCATGTAAAAACGTCATAAGCCATCAAACGCGGTAGGCTACTTTATTATAAAGTTCAGAGGCCGTGAGTGCAGAGACGCTCTGCGTGAGTGGTATTTACGATAGTAACGTTAAATTCAAGTACTCTACATCGACTCTAGGGGGCGCTGTTTGACAAAAACGGAATTCCTGCATAGTGTGCCTTAAAGTGATGCATTACCTCAAATTGTGATGCTTGTTGAGGAGAGGTTTGCAACTGCTTTTCTTAGTTATCACACTACCAGTTTTCTTCCGGTTGACTATGAAACTGGCACAAAAAAAAATATAAAAAATTGACGAGAATTACTTTTGTTTTTTCACAAAGTTTATATTACTTTCCTTCTTCAAGTGGACTTGTGTTAAAAGACGTCAGTTTCTGAGATGGAGAAGATTACTATGATTTGGTTGAAGATTATGAAAGCAATTTTTGTTCTTTTAGAATGACATGCACTAATGATTTGCGCACAATAATACCAGAAACCTTGATTAAGAAAATAAATTGTGCTGATTTTGATTTCATGAAGCATTTAAAGGAGCTGTGCTCAAACACAGTTGTGTTACAGAACGTTTGTGTAAATATTGACTATCGTCGTGTGGGGAACACCTCGAACAACACAAGCCTTTTACTGTTAGCATGAGGTCAATTCCTGATTTCTATCAACTCGTCGTTGCGTGAAACACTTCATTCAGATACCGATTGCTCACATAAATCACCTCATTACTGTCGATGTGGAGCGATTTCAACTCTGACAACTGAACCTTTATGCCTGTAAATGCATGTGTTTGTGTGTGCAGGAATTCCTCTGGTCTGTAAGAAAAAGTGCTGGTGTGTTTGATCAGAGAGACCAATCTGACAATTCACACAAACATATTTGTTTTTCTGTAATAGTGGGGACTTTCCACTTTTCACACTAAGCTAATAATATATTCTATCCCGTAACTGAACCTGCACTTTAAAATTTTCATTTCGCCATTATCTGTTTAAGCTATTCTCTCTAGATATAGGATAAAAATAGTATAAATGTTATATAAGTAGGCCTAGTTATTTCCTCTGATCTTTCCTCTGTCATTGCAAAGAGTTCAAATCCTTACTTGAATATGATTTTTTGCCCATTATTTTCATTACCATGACCAATATGTCATGGCAACATATGTTTTCCATTACTTAAACTCATGAAAATTATTTGGTAACACTTTATTTTAAGGTGACATAGTTACAAGTTACTACATACTTACTTTAGTAATAACTGTAAATTATGCATCATTACAAGTAACTAACCCAAAACCAAACCCTAACCGTAACTCTAACAAGAACATGTAGTTAATTTATAATGTACAAGTACAATGTAACTGTCACCTTAAAAAAAGGGTCACACTTTATTTTAAGGTGTAATTATGTATTTAAGTACTGAGTAATAATAATTAACTACATGTACTGACTATAGGGTTAGGGTAGGATTAGGATTTGGTTGAGGGTTAGTTGCATGTAATGATGCATAATTTACAGTTATTGCTATGGCAAGTACATGTAACAAATGTATCAAGGACACTGTAAAATAAAGTGTTACCTGAGTTAAAATGACTTATGCAGCCAACTTAAAAATTTAAGGCACTGTGCAATGTAGTCTGTCTGATTTAATAGCA